>NW_007006604.1:0-886 GCF_000164805.1 Carlito syrichta
GTCTGTGACTGTAGGCAGCACTGGCTCAGGCAGTTAAGTGGACCAGCGACAACAGAGGAGGGGATGGCAAAAATGCCCTTTCTGGAAGGGAGCAAAGGGAACAGGGGAGGAAGTCCCTCTCCTTCCCCCACGATGCCACATCCACTTGCAAAACAACAGGAAGAGCAGTGCAGGAGCTGGCTCTTGCTTCGAGATGAAATCCTCCTTCCTCTGTCTCTAGACTCCATTAAGCATTCTGGAAGAGATGGGAAGTGATTATGGAGAGGAGAGATGAGGGGGGAGAGAGAGCTCGCAAGAGGGAGAGGGCGGGGCAGGGAGAGAAGAGGGGAGAGCTGAGGGAGCCCAGGCACGCACGTGCATACACACACACACACACACACACACACACTCAGATCCCCTTATCTGATTAAGGATCCAAGGGAAGTCGAAAAGCTTCTGGAAAATTAAAATGACCCACCAGGTTAACCAGCCAAGATCTGCAGGCAGATTATAAAAACCAAGTCGAGTGGGGATTTCCTTTGCTCTGGGTGAGTTCTTCAGACTCTAGGGTCTTAGACCGAAGGACAACAAGCCAACTAGAGAGAATGACTTGGGGTGGCATTTGTCCCACCAGTTTCCAGCCTTCCTCATGCAGGCCCTGGGGGCTTTCATCTGCATGGAGGCCTGAGAGATGAATGCTGTCTCTTCCTTCCTTCTCTGAATTCTGATTCTGGCCTCTGTCAAAAATGCAGCTGTCTGGGAGTGGATGCAGCCTCTTCCCTAGACTCTGACCACTAGGTGGGATGTCCAGGAATGCCGTGGCTGGTCTGGGTCTAGCCGTACTCTACCATTACCTCGCACCAATGATTTTAGGCAAGTACCTTTCCCCTCTGAGCCTCACTTTTCC
>NW_007006605.1:0-557 GCF_000164805.1 Carlito syrichta
GAGTTCTATTTTGTTGGTTAAGATTCTCAGGTTAAAAGGACAAAGCAACAGAGACCCTGAATCCAGTTTCAGTTTAAAACTTTGTTTTCCAAGTAAAGGGCATACACGCTCCTGCAATGGCAGGCCTAGGTTCATGCTGGGCACATCTGATCTAGGTGACTGGTTTCGATGCAACTCTGCTGCTTGCTCGCCAATGTGAAATTACGAACTGACTAAGGAACTTCAGGGATAAGAAAGAGGAAGGAAATCAAAGGAGGCACAAAATGAAATGTCATTAATCAGTTCACAGGAGAAGAGTTTGCTTTGAGGTTATCCAAAGTCTTCTTCCAGGCCCTATCTTGAGGGCCCCAGAACTCAACACACAATACCCCTTCAGGTTGATTTGTGGCAATCAGATCAGGACAATTTCATTGTTATGAATTCTGGATGAGGAGGCATGTCTGCTGGCACTGTGATCTCCGGTAGCAAAAAGAGAGTTTTACTGGTTTTGGTGCAGCTTTAATTTTTTTACATTTGAGTAACTGGAAAACAGTTTACACGGAGAACAGGAATGACAC
>NW_007006606.1:0-595 GCF_000164805.1 Carlito syrichta
GTCTCACCAAGTTGCCTAGGCGGGTCTCGAACCCATGGGCTCAGGCAATCCACTCACCTTAGCCTCCCAAAGCGTGGGATTATAGGCTGAGCCACCAAGCCCAGCTCAATTCACTAGTTTTTTTTTTAACCATTCCCATAAAGAGTTGTCTTGAACATAGTGTATATTTGTAGATGAGCTTTGCTGGTTAATATATAGAATATATATATATGCTACATGCATTATGTTACCATATATATGTTACTGTTAGCATCACTGATAATCAATACTGCTATAAAAGAACACAAAGGAACACTTACAATATTACCCAATATGCTTAATAAATCCAAAAAGCAAGGGATACTATTTTTAGACTATTTACTAATAATTTAACGAAAGTTTAATTGTCTTTGGTTAATATTATTAATAATGTTGCAACTTATATTTACCCTACTGCATCTAGTATAATGACTCATATATAATAAATACTCAATACAAATTTTGTTAGGGAGTTTTTGATTGATAGTATAAATATACAAAGGTATACATTTCTAACTTCACTTTCCTACATTATAAATGTGTGCAGGAAACAGTAAAAAGAAAGGGAAACAAAAAT
>NW_007006607.1:0-1515 GCF_000164805.1 Carlito syrichta
GACCAGAAAAATCCTGAGGATCTGTAATGAAAGACTTAGCATTATCCACGGACCAAGTAGTTCTGAAAATGTAGGGACCCAGAAGCCCAGATTGCTGATTAAACCTTATCAAGTGGCCCTGTAGATTAAGGAAAATTAGAACGCATAGAACGGGATTTCCTTTTTATTCTCTGTAAGATGCTCTGATATTTCCTGTCGATTTGGATTCCAAATTAAGTATATCAAAATACAGCTGCCTAGAAGTTTCCTAGGTTCGTGGATTCCAAGATTCCTGGTTACCATTAAAAGTACGTAGTAAACATTTGGCAAGTGCAAAACCCTTGTCCCGTCTCAAAATAAAAAGAGACACGGAAAGGGCAGTATTACAGGGTTCACCTTAAGACCAGAGTTACAACCAAATATGGCAAGAAGATTCTTTTTTTCCTGGAATCTGGCCTTAGTTGATCTGAAGAACCTAACGGACTTGGAATGCCCATTCAATTTACAAATTGTAAGAGGACCAGAATGTTGCTGGAGTCATGAAATGACCGATTCATAATATCCCAATGATAAATAGCTCTGAAACATTTGTGGAACTCGAAGATCTGTTTCTTTTTTGTCCCATAGCAGACAACCTGGGAATTTTCTGGAATGAGTGCACGTACAACAATGATTCTTCATTCGTACTTGGTTGGAGGCCATGTAGTGTCCTGTATGTGAGAACTCTCTTTCCCTTCATTACTGTTTTGAAACCATGATCTTGTTTAGCTCTTAGTAAGAAGTCATGTACATTTTTTGATAGAGGAACCGTGGAAAAGAGATTTCTTCTCTTTTATTAGCAAGAGGGCTTGTAGTTTCCTGTATTTGAGGATTTCTATTACCCACATTCATGTCTAGAATCCCTGATACTTCTTTACCCGTCAGCAAGATGCCCTGTAGATTTTCAGGACTGAGGACTCGTATAAACCAGATTCCTTATTTTTAGCAACAGCTGTGCAGTTACCTGTATATGAGTACTCCTGTTCACAGATACGTGCGTCAAAAGCTTGATTCTTGTTTAGATCTTAGGAAGACGCCGTGTACTTTTTTGGAGATTGAGAAAACATGTCACCCACATTCCTTATACTTTCATAGGAAATGTCAGTGCATTTCCCTGTATATGAGGATTTAATTTCCCTAGTTTATGCTCCAAAACCCAAATTCATGTTTAGCCCTTAGCAAGAAACCGTGAAGTTTTATTGGCTTGGAGGACACATGTAAACCAGATTCCTTATTCTCCTTCAGCAATAAACAGTGCAGTTTCCTGTATATGATGACTCCCATTATCCAGATTACTACTCCCAAAACCTAAATGGTGGTTATCTCTTAGCAACACGGTGTGTAGGTTTTTGGGATGGAGGACCAGTGTAACCAAGATTCCTTATTCTTCTGTAGCTACAGGTCGTGTAGTGTTCTGTATATGAGGACTCCCATTACTGAAATTCCTGCTTCATTCTCAGCAAGACGTCAAGATATTTCCTGGTGACCTAGAATTTC
>NW_007006608.1:0-738 GCF_000164805.1 Carlito syrichta
AAAAAACTTTGCCAGAAGCAGTTCTGTGCAAAGCATATAGTTGAGGACTGAAATGTGGACTGAGAGACATCTGAACCCTGAATCCTATGCAGTATAACACGAGGTCAAGTCTCACCTATGACACAATGACACAATCCGGTCTGCTTTTCCTAAGTCCACTCTGGACACCGAGGAGGATGGATGAAGTGGAAGAACTGCTGGAAGGCTGTGGCCTAGACTGGCAGGGACATGGGAGTGGGGCTAGGACATGGATAGGAGAGATGGTTAAAGGCAAAGTGATGTGGAAATGACTCCCAGAAGTCTGAGGGTGACCAGATGGAGGTGGTACTGATACACAAGGTGGAGAGGAGAGCCCAGAACCCTGAGGTCCCAGAGTTACCTGAACTCCAGATGCCCCTCTTCTCCAAAAGACTACACTCTCAACTCACCTTGCAAACAGAATTTTTCAAGGACTTCTGTGGTATTTTTCTGGTCCATCTGGTTGCTGACCACACAGGTGAGGTGCCCTTGTACTGGCTCAGGGGCAGGCTCACAGCCAGAGTCCAGGGGTTGGGGGCAGGTCCTGGTGTCCTTCTCTGCTCCAGCTCACTGGGAAGGTCCTGGCTCCCCCAGGTCACATTCAGGTCCTCTGTGGCCCCTGGGGCCCTACACTCCATGGTGACATTGCACCAGCCTGAGGTGATGGATGGTGATGTGGCCAGGATCTCAGGTTGGGGCACAGGATCTCAGGAGAGGACA
>NW_007006609.1:0-1095 GCF_000164805.1 Carlito syrichta
CTAAAAATCAAAGCAGCATCTTAATAGAAGTATGAAAAGTACAAACACCAATATATCAATAAGTAACTTGAATTTGAATGGGCAGAACATGACACTCAAAAGACATAGACTGGAAAATTAGATGAAGAAACATAATACATCCTTCTGCTGCCGTCAGGAAACCGGTCTCACTGCAAATAACACCCACGGTGCTACTTACAGAAATGGAGAAAGATTTCCCAGGCAAATGGAAAATAAAAAAGAACAGAGATAACTTTTCCTATATCAGACCAAACAGAATTTAAGCAAGTAAAAGTTGCAAAAGACATTGAAAAAGAATACATAATGATGAAAATCTCAATCCACAGCAAGAAATTCCATCTTGAATATACATATACATGCATCTGACATAGGAGCAACTAACTTTGTAAAACAATTGTCAATTAAACTAAGAGCGTACATAGATAACCATACTATTATAACCAGATAATTTAACACTCCACTAATAGTCTTAGACAGATCACTAATGAAAAAAATTAACAAGGAAATATGAAACCTTAACTCAACACTTGACCAATTGATCTAAAAGACATCTAAAGAACACTTCACCCAAAAACCACATAATATGCATTCTTCTCATCAGCCCATGGAATATACTCCAAGACCGACGACATACTAGAGCATAAATCAAATGTGAGCAGATTTAAAAAGTTAAAATCATACTATCTCATCAGATAGCAGCGGAATAAAAATAAATATAATAACCAACAAGAACCCCAAAACAAACACATACATGAAAATTAAACATGCTTTAGAATGACTTTTGGGTTAGCACAGTAATCAAGGCAGAAATAAAAAGATTATTATAAACAAGTAAAAAAAGACAACACAAGCAAAATTTCTGAGATACATGAAAGTAATGCTGAGAGGGAAGTTTATAACATTACCTTGCACATATCAAGAAAATGGTGAGATTTCAAGAAAACAGCCTAACATCACACCTAAGGGAGCTGCAAAGTCAAGAATGATCCAATTTTATTATCAGTTAAATATTTTAAAATAAAACTATTAAAATAAACTCAAGTTGACTGACAAAGAGACCAAAAAAAATTGAAA
>NW_007006610.1:0-813 GCF_000164805.1 Carlito syrichta
ACCCGTCCAGCCATCGAATGGAATATGACCCCGCCGTGAAAAGGAGGAGGACTTGACACGGGTCACATTTGGACCCGGGACACCACCTCCAGGGAGACCCAGACGCCAAGGGACGCGCCCTGTCCCTTGTGCGGCCGCGGCTGTGCCACGTCGGGACAGGCCAGCCCACAGGCAGGGCGTGAGTTCCTGAGCGCGGGGGGCGACGGCGGAGGGGGACGGGGCTTCCTTTGGGGGTGATGAGAACTTTCTGGAACGAGCGCTGATGGTTGCACAACCTTGCGGGTGCGCCAGAGACGACGGCACCACGCGCTTGAAGAGGGGGTGTTCCTGGTCCCTGGCTTCTCTCTCAGCAGGGACGGTGGAAACGAAGCCACGCGGTGGGCCAGAGAGAAGCCACACAAATACGACTTTAAAAGTCTCCTGTCACGCAGGTCTCGCTGTGTCGCCCAGGCTGTTCTTGAACTCCGGGCTTCGAGGCATCCTCCCGCCTCCGCCTCTCAAAGTGCGGGGATGACAGGCACGAGCCACTATGCCCAGCCCCGGTTTTCTTGTTTAGAAGACAGTAATTGAGTGCCTACTGTGTACCAGGCCTGAACACACCTGTGCGTAAGTCAGACATGAATCTGGACCTCCTGATGCCTGCATTGGGAGGGTGCGGACACACTTGGCCCCAACACCCCCAGGCCCCGAGAGGCCTTCCCAGCTGAAAGTCCCCTTCCCGGCCGGGCACCGTGGCTCAGCCTGTCATCCCAGCACTTTGGGAGGCCGAGGCGAGAGGACAGCCTGAGCCCGGGGCTCGAGACCCGCCTGGGC
>NW_007006611.1:0-664 GCF_000164805.1 Carlito syrichta
ACTAGCTAGCTATCTAGCTAGTCAGCTGAGCTAAATAGCTGACTTAACGAGCTACATAGCAGACATAACTAGCTGAATTATATAGCTAGATTTCTAGGTTATCAGCTGACATAACTAGCAGAAATAACTAGCTAGCCAGATGGCTTACCATCTGACTTAACTAGCTTTTTAAGTAGCTAAGCAGCTAAGCAGCTGAATAGCCAACAGACTTAATGAGCTGACTTAAATAGCTAGGGAGCATTTTGCCAGCTGACTCAAAAAGCTGACTTAACCAGCTAGTTAGCGGGCTAGCCATGTGACTCAACTAGCTGGATACTTATCTAGTCAGCTTGCTAGCCAACTGACTTACCTAGCTGAGTTAAGATAGCAAGCTGGCAAGCCAGCTCACTTAACTAGCCTGATACCTGTATTGCCTGCAGACTAGCCAGCTGACTTAACTATCTTACTTGAACACCTAGCCTGCTGGGTAGCAGGATGACATATTTAACTAGCTACCAGCCTAGCCAGCTGGCTAGACAGATGACTAAATTTCCTGAGTTAACCAACTAGACAGTTGACCTGCCAGCTGACTTAACATGCTGACATCACTAACGAGCCAGGTAGTTATCTAGCTGACTTAACTAGCTAACTACATACTTTGCCAGTTGTCAAGCCAGCTCTCTTA
>NW_007006612.1:0-513 GCF_000164805.1 Carlito syrichta
ATAGTAATGTAAGCATTCTAGTGGCCTTCCCCCCTTTCCAAACAAACAAGTGAACTAACTAACTTACTAACTAACTAACTAACTAACTAACTAACTAACTAAGTATATATATATATACATATATACATATAGTAACAGTATATAATATATGAATGTTTATATGTAGTTATATGCAATATCTGTTATTATATGTATGTTTATGTGTATTACTATATATGATATATATAATCACCAAGTTAAATTTTTTTCTTTTAGTTATTTATTTATGCATTTTTTCTTTTTTATTATAAAGATGTGGGGTACAATTCAGGGTTGGGTACACAAACGTTGATTATGTAGGTACCCTTGTTGATGAGGTATGCCACTTCCTCCCCTAAAGTTTCCCTCCACCACCAATCCCTCCCCCATCCCTCACAGTTTCCAACTACTGCCAATTGCTTTCTTTTTGTATTATAATTGTTCAAGGTCAGCTTATGAGTGAGAACATATGGTACTCTGTTGTTTGTTTCTGTG
>NW_007006613.1:0-564 GCF_000164805.1 Carlito syrichta
AGTTTTGCCCATGTTGTAGCAAATGGCGGGATGTCCTTCTTTTTAAAGGTTGAATAATATTCTCTCTCTCTCTCTCTCTCTCTCTCTCTCTCTCTCTCTCTAGTTTATTTAGTTATTCATTGACAGACACATATTGTTTTATCCTGCAATGAACATGGGAGGGCAGATTTCTTTGTGAGGCAGTGACTTCATTTCCTTTGAGTACATGCCCAGAAGAAAGATTGCTGGATCATATGGTAGCTCTGTTTTAATTTCTATAGGAACTTCCGTACTGTTTTTCATAATGGCTGCTCCAATCTTCATTCCTACCAATGGTGATTTCCTCACACCCTTGCTAACATCTGTTATCACTTGACCTTTTTATAATAGCCATCCTATCAAGTGTGAGATGATATCTCATAGTGGTTTAGATTTGCATTTCCTTGATGATGATACTGAGCACCTTTCCATTGACCTTTTTATTTTTTTGTCTTCTTTGGAGATAAATGCCTATTTTTGTCCTTTGCCCATTCTTAATTGGATTATTTGTTTTTCTACTATTGAGATGTATGTGTTTTTAAACAA
>NW_007006614.1:0-886 GCF_000164805.1 Carlito syrichta
CCGACTAATCGGCCAACTATCTAGCTTGGTTAAACAGTTGGCTGACGAGTTGGCCCCATAGTTCAGGTAAGTATTTGGCTGGGTAGTTAGCCCACCTAATTAGTCGGCCAACTAGTTGGCTGACCTAACTAGTCGGCCGTCTATTTAGTTGACCTAACTTTTTCACTGAGAAGTTGTACCACTTGTTGGCCAATTGGTTAGCTGACTTAACTAGTTTGCCAGCTAATAGGCCAAAAGGTTAGCTGACTTAACTAGTCGGCTGGCAAGTGAGCAGACAGGTGAACTTACTTAACTAGTTGGCTGGTGAGAGAGTCGTCTGGTCAGCTGAAGTAACTAGTCTGCTGGTGAGTGAGCCGACACATGTGCTTGCCATAACTAGTCGGCCGGCTAGTGAGCTGACAAGTAAGCTGACTTAACTAGTCAGCTGGCGAGCAAGCTGACTATTTAGCAAACCTGTTGGCCTGCGAGCAAGTTGACACGTTAGTTGACCTGTTGGCAGGTGTGAAAGACGACTAGTTTGCTGACTGGTTGGCAGGTGAGTGAGCCTACTAGTTAGTTGACCTGATGGAAAGAGAGGGAGCCCACTAGTTAGCTCACCAGCTAGATGAGTTGCTAGCTGACTAGTTAGCTAAGTAACTAGCTGATATGCTAGCTGACTTAACTATCTAGCTGACTAGCGAGCTGACTAACTAGCTGACTTATGTAGCTAGCTGACTAGCAACCTGATACGCTAGCTGACTTAACTAGGTACATGAATAGTTAGCTGACTTGCTAGGTCACCAAACTAGCTAGCTGGCTAGCTAGTTGACTTAACTAGCTGACTAGTTAGTTGGCTGGTTATCTGGCTAGCCAGCTGACTTAACTAGCTAGCTACCTGGTTGGCTAC
>NW_007006615.1:0-791 GCF_000164805.1 Carlito syrichta
ACACCAGGAGCTTCGAAAGCCCAGGAATCTGAAACCAGCCTGGCCAACATAGACCTCATCTCTACAAAAAAAAAATTTAGAAATTATCTAGGTGTGGCTATGTGTGCCTATGGTTCCAGCTACTTGGGAGGCTGAGGTGGAAGGATTGCCTGAGCCCAGTAGATTGAGGCTGTGGTGGCCATGAGCATGCCACTGCACTCCAGCCAGGGAGCCAAAGTGAGACTTCTACTCAAAAAAAGGGGGAGGGGCAACTAGAGGACACATTATTTCATTGTGTATGTGAGTGTGGTGTGTGTGTGTGTGTGTGTGCGTGTGTGTGTGTATGTGTGTGTGTACGTTCGTGCGTGCGCACGCACATGCGCACAACTCCATATAGTCCTAACAGATCTGGATGATCTGCAGGACATTCATTTATCTGTTCTACTGATGACAATGTGACCATCAGATCTGGTAAATAAGAAATGGCAAGTACTCTGAATGCCTGAGTAGCATTGCAAGCGCCAAAAAGTGCAAGTGGATGACGATGACAATGACACCCACTGATGAGAACAGCCCTGACAGGTTCATCTCTAGCTATCAGCAAACCAGAGCAAAGAATGAGAGTTTGTTGGCCTCAGTGACTATCCACATGTCTACCCAGGGCTCTGCCACATCCCTGAAGTTTTTAGGGATCTAATAGTCTGAGGCATGCTGGACACAGCCTTCAAAGCAAAAGAACACATTGTTGCACCTTTTACATTTTTCTAGTTCAGGATAGGAGATTGAAATGTGCTTGTGAGGTGGGCGCAGTG
>NW_007006616.1:0-530 GCF_000164805.1 Carlito syrichta
AAAAATTTGTCAAAAACATAGATTTTGGGGTTTAATTACTTTAAAATCCCCATATTTCTTCTTCTGTTATAGGGGTCTAGTATATCCTCTACACACCCTGTAGATATTTGCAACATGTATAATAACTTATAAAATTTTTAGATTTGCTTAAAGTTAGAGAGGTTTGTGAATTTACTTTATTAGATATGTTTTTCTAATTACTTTTTGTGTTTAAGTGATTGGTTAAGAATTTAGTGGCAATAATTTAAAAAATTTAGATTGGCATCATTTGTGAGGAAAATGAAAGTGTTATTTGGTTATTAGAGATGTATAGAGATAAGAAGATGATTTGCTTGACAATTCTGTTTATATCTTAGCATGCTTTCCATGGGAAGTGTGATGGGCTGTTAATTTGTAACCCTCAGATTTAACATAAACAAGTTTATGTAAGAAAAGTTCATTAAAATGTGACAGCAAATATTCTAGATGCTATCCGAATTTTTCTTCCTGTTACCTAAAAACATGACATGATCAAATCAAAAAAAAAAAAA
>NW_007006617.1:0-726 GCF_000164805.1 Carlito syrichta
AACAGGTCTGGTCGATCGTGTCCCATAAGCTTGTTGAAAAGGAATGGGAAGCTGGGTGTCCAGCCTTTGGGTGGTCTCTGAGGGTGGAGGTGGACTTAGGAAAATGTGGAAAAGCTGCAGAAGATAAAGAACAGGGAGAAGCCCAGAGGAGCAAAATGACGGCCCAGCATACTGTGTGTGCTGCTTTGATTTCTGGGGAAACTGCAGGGCTTCCGGTGACCTCACACATCAGCTTCCCGCCCCACTCTCCTCCCCAGGACGGGATCTTACAGCCAAACAACCCGCCTTGTTATAGGGACCGGGCACAGTGCTGTTTATCCCTGAATAATGGACTCCCGTTGCCAACCAGCCTGCAGGAGTCGTCCGACAAGCCAATCCCATCCTCCACAGAAGGGAACCAGGGGGTACCTCGTCCTCTTGTCACTGCTCAGCTGTCCCGCAGCCCTGCTGGCTCCTTCTGCTCCCCTGAGCACCCTCCCTGCAACCCCGTGTGGCTCACGGTCCTCCTCTGGGCTGTGGGGACTTGTGACAGATAACGTGCTGCCCATCTCATCCGTCCAGTGTCAGAAACCCTGTGTCTGGCCATCCCCAGGGTGCTGGGGGGAGGGGATCCCTTCTTTGCCAGCAGGGTGGAGAGGAATGTTAAAATCTGCTTCCCGTTTGGCCCAGTGAGTATCTACCTGTGCCTCCTCTTGTTCTCGGGGTCTCCAGGCAGGGCCTCTCAGC
>NW_007006618.1:0-497 GCF_000164805.1 Carlito syrichta
AGGATTTCTGGAGCCCATCCATTGGAGGTCGCGGTGGCTGAGTGCAGGCAAATGCTTTCCAGCCTGGGTGATAGAGTGGGACTCAGACTCAGAATAATAATACCAACCACCAGCACAACCACAACCACCTACCATGCTCAGTGACTCAGCCTGGCATTCCAGGCCTTTGGAGGCCCAGCAGAGTGAACGTCCTGAGGCTGTGGGTTTGACACCAGCCCAGGACATGGGACAAGAACTCTTTTCAGCCTCCCAAATTAAATGCATATATTAGCCAGGAGTGGTGGTGCAGGCCTGTCGTTCCAGCCACTCAGGGTTCTGAGGTGGGAGGATTACCAGATTCCAGCAGGGGAGTCTGCTGTGGCCTTTAGCCATCCCCTGTGCTGTGGCCTGGGTGACAAAATGAGATTCTGACTCCAAAGAATAATAAACACGACCAACACCACCACCAACACCCCTGTCACTCAGCATGTGGCATCAACCACAGGGATGTCAGAGAA
>NW_007006619.1:0-665 GCF_000164805.1 Carlito syrichta
GAAGCCCACCCTGTGCATTCCATGAAAAACTGCAACCCACCCTCTGACAATCTCAAAATCATTCCACACTTTTGCAACTAAGACTTACCAGTTTCTAACGAAATATAAAATATACTTTTTAAATTCTTTTTTTGTCTGTCTTTTCCTACTAAACTATAAGCTCTACCAAGTCAGGGATTTGTTTTGTTTGTTGTATTTTTCACTGTTGTGTCCCTAGCATCTGTTATACAGGAGGAATTCAGTGTCTGTTTGTTGGATTAGCACATCATTTCTTCTGAAGAAATACAATTACAGCCCAGAATGTAGAGTGAAAGGACATCTAGGCCCTCTTTTCCCAAGCTCTTTCCAGGATACAGAGAAATTCATAGCTACTGAGATTCCAGCTGTGGGTTCAATCACATCTTTATACCTACTTCTCAGGGATCCCTCACTGCTGCCAATTGTCCAGGGAAAAGACAGCAGAATTAGGGTACTGTTTGTGAAATGCAGCCATTCGTTTAACATTGATTAATGTGAGTGTTCAAGGGTGTGAATCTGACAGAATTTCAGACTTCAGTCTTGTCAGTTTTATGGGAGTTTATAGAAGAACAACTTTCAGATAGAAAGAAAAATGAGCTTCAAAATTCTCTCAAGAAATCATCTTCCTCCTCCTTTTCATTTTTTAA
>NW_007006620.1:0-657 GCF_000164805.1 Carlito syrichta
AGTCAGCTAGTTAAGAGGGTATGCTAGCTAGTTAAGTCAGCGAGTTAAGACAGCTAGCTAGTCAGCTGGCTAGCTGGGTAGTTAGATAATAAGTTAGTTGTCTAGACAGTGAGGTAGCTAGTTAAGTAACCTAGTTAAGTCAGCTCACTATAAAGCCTGATAGCTAGGTAGCTAGTTGGGTAAGTCAGCTGGCAAGTCAGCAGGCTACATAGGTATCTAGCTAGTTAAGTCAGCTGGCTGTCAAGCTGGCTAGCTACGTAAGTATGCAGTTAGGTCAGCCTGCTAGCCAGCTGACTTATGTAGCTAGCCAGCTGGCTAGTTAAGTCACCTAGTTAATTTATCTGGCAAGACAGCTGTCTATCTAGATAGCTAGATAGTTAAGTCAGTTGTCTAGCCAGCTGCCTAGCTACATAAGTCACCTAGTTAAGTCAGCTGGTTAGGCAGCTAGTTGACTAGGTAGCTTGCTAATTAAGAGAGCTGGTTAGACAGCTGGCTAGCTACATAAGTCAAGTAGTTAAATCAGGTGTCTAGCTGCCTGGTTAGCTGTAGAGCAAGAGAGTTAATTCAGCCCACTATCAAGCAGGCCAGCTATTTAAGTCAATTAGTTAAGTCAGCTGGGTAGCCAGTTAGCTACCTAGGTAGTGAGCTAGTTAAGTC
>NW_007006621.1:0-570 GCF_000164805.1 Carlito syrichta
CATGCGCAGTTGAGAATCTGTGTACGATTCTGACGTTTTTGGAGATAGGATCTGGCTCTGTCGTCCAGCTGGGGCCCAGGGACACAACCGTCATTCTTCACCAGTCTCGAAATCATGGGCTCCAGTGATCCTCCCACCTCAGCCTCTGGTGTGGCTGGGTTGATGGGCACCTTGATCCAAGACCCCCTGTTTGTTTGAGTGCAGAGACGAGGTCTCTCTGCATGGCCCTTGCTGGCCTGGGCTGACCTTGGACTCAGGGACTCCAGTCATCCTCCTGCCTAAGCCTCCCAGAGCACTGGGATTCCAGGCGTCAACTGCTGCATCAGTCCTTCTGGTTCGTTTTTGACGAAGGATCGAGGAAGTGCTTGGGGGCTCAGCCTCATCATCCCAGTGTTTTTGAAGGCTGAGGCCAGTGACTGACCCAAGCCCGCAGGCCGAGACCCGCCCGGGAAACTTGGTGAGAACTCGTCTCTACTTTCCATCCCAAATGAGCTGGGCATGGTGGCACGGTCCTGTCATTTGGGATCCTTGGAAGTCCAGGGAAATACTCTCTGGAGGCTGGCGGACCGA
>NW_007006622.1:0-744 GCF_000164805.1 Carlito syrichta
AAAATGTTAACTGAATATTTACCTGACTTGCAAGCTGACTTAACTACTAGCTGGCTAGCTACTTTTTTTAACTAGCTGACTAGCTAGTTGACTGGCTAGCTAGTTAGCCAGCTGATTTAACTAGCTAGCTACCTTATTGGCTAGACTGCTGACAACTTGGTTAACTAGCTAGCTACCTGGCTGGCTATCTGCCTAGGCAGCCAGCTAACTTGCTAGTGGGCTGGCCAGCTAAATAACCAGATGGCTGGCCAGACAGTGGGATAGACAGCCAGATTAACAAGCCAGCCACCCTACTGGTCAACCGGCTAGCCAGCCAGCTCAACTAGCTGGCCACCTACCTGACCAACCTGCTAAACAGCTGGCTTAACTTGCCAGCCACCTAGCTAGCCAGTCGACTAACCAGCTGACTTAACTACCTGACTTAACCAGATGGCCTGATTTCTAGCCAGTAGAACTAACTAGCTTGCTACATAGCTAGGCAGCTGACTATCCATCTGAAAATCTAGATGACGCATCTAGTTAACCAGATGCCTATCCAGCTGACTTAAATAGTAAGCTACCTAGATAGCCCACGGACTAGTCATCTGATTTAACTTTGTCACTTAAGTATATTGCCAGCTGGCTAGACAGCTGACATAACTAATTAGCTAACTAGCTAGCATGCTGGGTCACCAGCTGGCAGTTAGCTGAATTAACTAGCTATCCAACTGACTACCAGCTGACTTAATTGCCTAGCTACCTAGA
>NW_007006623.1:0-638 GCF_000164805.1 Carlito syrichta
CTTCTTCTCCGTGAACTCTCTGCTTCCTGCATCTACATGACAGTCAGTCCTGCATAGAGTCAAACGTCCAAGCTCAGCTCTGATCCTGACTCTCATTCACCCAAATACATTCCAGGGCTCCCTGAGAAAAAGTGCATAACCCGTTGCCTCTATTTTTAATATCCTTAAGATCTAGCCCCTGCTGACCCCTCAACCCTCATTTCCAAGGTGTTTTCCTATTGCATGTTGTTGTACATGCTCTGCTTATTCTATCCTCCCCGCCTTTACTCATAAATTTCCACCTGCCTGGAAGAACTGCTCTTTCTTTCCTCCCTTCCCTGTGCTTCAGCACCTCTTCTGGGAAGGCTCTTCTGACTTCCCTGATCAAGCCTTCCACCCCCATGTTACCCCTTGAACCCATGGTTCATGTTCTCAGGTCCTGGACAAAAACTCACTCCAGACCATTGCTGTCATAGCTAAAGATGCATTTCCGCAAACATTCCAAGGTGATGAGGCTGATGTGTTCAAACATTTTCAGACAGGTGGTGCCCTCCAAAGCCAGGTGCTGCCACTTGGCCTAGTCAGAGAAGGAGACAGAGTTGGGCCTGGGACCTAGCTCACATGAGTCTCTCCCCAACCCCAAACACCAGAATAGACTC
>NW_007006624.1:0-475 GCF_000164805.1 Carlito syrichta
AGAGTACCACATGTTCTCACTCATAAGTGGACCCTGAACAATTACCATAATACTATAAGATAGGGATGGCAGTAATAGGATACTCCCGGGGCGGGGGTGGGGTGAGACAGAACATCAGTAAGGGTACCAAAGAGAGGCCCAAACTTTACCTGTATGATGACCAGTTGTATACCTAATCCTGAATTGTACCCCACATCTTTAAAATTAAAAAAAATGCCTAACATGTAGTAAATACTCAGTAACTATAAACTAATATTGTTATAATTCTTCCTCTTTACTTTTCCTTCCAGAGAGATCATAGCCAATTTAACAGTTCAACTTTAATAACTGCACAACGAACATGACAGAATCTGGAGGAATACAAGCATACAAAGGATAAGCAAAAGGCAAAGATCCCAAGGAACCCAAAGGAGCGTTCAAAGAAGCACAGGGTAAGCCAGAGGAACAACAGTAGAAGAGAGCTTTGAGACAGTCA
>NW_007006625.1:0-473 GCF_000164805.1 Carlito syrichta
TAGATGAATTAACTGACTGACATAACAAGCTAGATAGCTGACTTAAATACCTGAATTAAAAATTAGCTAACTATTTTACTAGCTGAATAACTAGCTGATTAACTAATTAGCTAACTAGTTGGGTAGCAGACTTAAGTAGCTGACTTAACTATTTAGCTAACTAGTGAGCTAGCTGACTTATCTAGCTGACTTAGATAGCTGGCTGTTTATCTAGCAGACTTAGTTAGCTGACTTAATTAGTTGGCTGAGATAGCTAGCTGATTTAACGAGTTGGTTAATAAGTTAGCTAATTGTTTTAACTAGTGATAAACGAGTAAATTAGCTGACTTAACTAGTTGCTTAACGAGTTAGCTAGGTGGCTTAACTTGTTGACTGATGAGTCAACAGAATAGTTAGCTAGTTTAACACATTGGCTGACTACATGGCCGACTTGTTAGCTGGCTTAGCAAGTTGGCCAATTAGACGGCCCACTA
>NW_007006626.1:0-804 GCF_000164805.1 Carlito syrichta
CATAACAGAAGAGTGCCAGTGACTGGCGCACCCTTCACAAAGGCAGACCAGTCACATGGGTACACTTCACAGTAGCGGGTTAGGCACTGGTAAACCCAACACTGAGAAGGGCCGATCACTAAGGGACACATAACAGAAGAGGGCAAGTCACTGAAGCATCTGCTATGGAGGGTCAGTCATTGAGACATCCTTCACTAAGGAGAGCTAGTCACTGAGGTAACCACTATGGTGGAGGTCCAGTGACTGGGACATAGAACACAGGGGAGACTTTGTCACTAGGATAACCATAATGGAGAAGGAAAAGTCACTGAGGCACCCATCACAACAGAGGGTTTGTCACCACCCACCAATTTTAGAGTAGGGCTAGACACTGGTATAAGCATCCCAGAAGAAGGCCAGTCACTGGGACACACATCACACAGGAGGGCCACTCCAAGAGTACCCATAAGAAGAGTTGCCTAGTCCCTAGGGCACCATCACAGAGCAGTAAAAGTTACTGCAGTAACCATTTTAGAAGAGGGCCAGTCAAAAATGCACACATAATAAAGTAGGGTCAATCAGTTTGACAGACAGAATAGTGCTTGTCACTGTGGCACCCATCACAGTGCATGGCCAGTCCCTGAGGCACTAATCATGAAGAAAAGCCAGTCACTGGGACACCCATTAGAGAAGGGCTGGTCACTGGAACACATCACACCGGAGGGTCATTCATGGGGACATCCAACAGAGAGGAGGGCTTGTCATGAGACACCGATGTTTGAGTAGAAAATGGGACACACATAACAGAGGATGAACAGGGGCAAC
>NW_007006627.1:0-847 GCF_000164805.1 Carlito syrichta
ACAACAAAAATAGGTAACTTATTTTCAAATAAGGGAAGTACTATTGAATAAGAATATTTTTGAAGTACATTTCAGAAAAGTTTGAATTACCAGATTGCTAAATATAGCACTGTCAACACATTGAAAAATACAGAGAACTATGCTCCTTTGGCCCTGCTGTTCTCAGTGGTCATCCTCATACTTGACTGTGCATTGTGTAAGGTCCCCATACAGTCCATTCCCCTTCCCCCTGTGATTAACATCTGGCGTGGAGTGGTACGTTAGTTACAATTCATGAGCCAATATCATTGCGGGATTTGTTTTGGTCAAAGGTCTCACTCTGCTGCTTGTGCTGGAGTACAGTGGCACAATCACGGCCACCACAGCCTCAACCTCCCAAGTTTAGGAGGCTCTTCTGCCTCAGCCTCCTGATTAGATAGGACTACAGGCATGCCCTATCATGCCTGGAGAGCTTTTTATTTTCTGTAGAGATGAGATCTCGCACTCCTGGGCTCAAGCAATCCTCTTACCTGGTCTCCCAAAGTCCTGGGATTACAGGCATGAGCCACCTCACTCACCCACTTCCTGGAAAACAACACAAGCACTTATAGCAAGGACCGTTGCTCCACTGGGCAGTGGGGGGTTGGAGGTTGGGAGAGTAGAGCACTACTGACACTAAATGTTTGCAGATCTTCTCCACTGCAGGTTTGCTTTTCATTTTCCATTTCAGCCAGAATGAAAACATTCTGGTTTTAGGCTAACACCTTAAACCTGTGTTTTCTTCTTTTCTTTTCTTTTTTTGAGTTGGAGCTTCACTCTGTTTCCCAGGCCGGAGTGCAGTGACATGACCATGGCTCATCACAGTCTC
>NW_007006628.1:0-496 GCF_000164805.1 Carlito syrichta
CCACACTTGTCATATAATGTATATTATACTAGTATAAATTTTCTTCTAATCACTGAGAATCTTACAAGTTTTCAGGGAATCTCATAAGTTGTGATATGCTGTTCTTATATTTTCAATGATCTCAGTCAAAATGTCATGTTCAAATTGTCTCTTATTTTTTATTAAATCACTTGCTGAATACTGTGGTTTCTAATTTCCATGTTTTCATGAATTTTGCATTATTCTTTATATATTTGTTTTGTAGTTACTTTTATCATGATGAGAACAGGTAATTTGAATTGTTATTTTTAAATTCATTGAAGGTTGTGTGTTCGTGTGTTTTCTTTTTTTTTAATTTCATTATCTTTTAACTGAATTTAATTTTTTTACTTTTCTTATTTTTATTTTTTTCATTAATCAGTATTTTTTTATGGTTTTGTGGGGTACAGTTAAGGGATAGGTGTACAATTACGTTTCATTCAGGCACCCTGTAGATAAGAAGTGTTTACCCATCCCC
>NW_007006629.1:0-465 GCF_000164805.1 Carlito syrichta
CAGCAGCCTAGCCAGCTGCCTATTTAGGTAGCTAGCTACTTAAGTCACCTGGCTAGCCCATTAGCTAGCTAGTTAAGTAGCCAAGTTAAGTCAGGTCACTCACCATCTGGTTAGGTATGTAGCTAGGTCGTTAAGTCAGCTGGAAATCCAGTGGGTTACATAGTTAGCTAGTTAGATAACTCAGCTGGTTATCCATCTGTCTAGCTAGGTAGCTAGGCAGTTAGGTCAGACTGCTTAAGTCTGCTGACTAGCCAGTTTACTAGCTAGGTAGAGAGCAAGTTAAGTCAGTTGGGTAGCCAGCTGGGTAATTAGTTGAGTCAGTAAGTTGTGTCAGCTTGCTAGCTGGTTACGTCAACTAGTTAATTCAGTTGGTTAGCCAGCTGGATAGCTAGGTACCAAGCTAGGTAAGTCAGCTGCTTGGGCTGGCTCTTTAAGTCAGCTAGTTAATTCATCTGGCTTCCCAGC
>NW_007006630.1:0-3342 GCF_000164805.1 Carlito syrichta
GTATCTAATTCCACCCCAAGCCCCCATCTTTTCAGGCTGCTTTGTAGTGAGAATTAAGGTCTGCCTTTTTAAAAAAAAATTTCTGTGGAAAGATTATGCTTATTGCCTCTATCTTTGTCAAAGTCTGTCTTCCTGCTGGAAGTCAATTTTTTTTTAAATTGGAACATCATTGATTATGCTCTAATGGGAGTCTTCCTATAAGTCTTAATAGATCTCTGGATGCCATGCTTTTCCCATCTAAATTTTGATATCTTTTGGATATTCATATGTTTTGATTTTATGATGTTCAGAAATATCAATAGCAGAGTCACAGTTCTAAAATGAGGTAGGATTGTTGTTTTTCTTTATTTTTTTAATGTCTGTTTATAAGGAACGAATTTATTGACTGGGTAATATTTTCATTTTGTGAATTAATTGAGATTCAGTCTATTTCTGTTTTGATATAGGTAAAGAGTATTTAGGGACTGTTTCCCTCATTATAAATGTAAATACCACATCAACCAGAGGAACCTAATGCATTGAGTGTACCTAGGATGACTAGAATATGTTAAATGCTTTCTGTATAATTTTACTTTGTCTCCACAACAACTCTGTTAGATAGATAAGTAATTACTCCATTTTAATAACAAAAAAACTAAGACAAAAGAAGCAACAGATAGTGAGTGGTTAAAAATATAAACTTTGGAGTTATGCTAGCCTGAGTTAGAATTCCTGTTTTGTTCTGTGAACTTAGGCATGTTACTTGACATCTCTGAGCTCCAGTTTCTTTATCTATAGAATGGGAATAAACAATGCCTACCTCAGTGAGCTATTGCGAAGCTTAAATAAGGCAATACATGTAAAATGCTTAGCATAACTTCTGGCACATGCTAAGACTCAGTAATCACCACTGCTATTACTCAGAACAGTAAGTTACTTTTTCATAGACCCATGACTCATAAGAAAATAAGTTTGTTTTCAAATTCAGATCTGTTTGGATTCTGAGTTGTTGCTCTTTCTGTTTACTACATAGATCTATAGAACAGAGATAGAGATTTCTGATAATTTAGGGTAGAAATTGAATAAAGAATCCTCTACTATCTAAAGTATCTATGAAGATTTTGGTTAAGAAATAAGCAGAATTGGTATATATGTCAGAGTTTTGGTGTTTTTTTTGAGGGGTTTTAATATTCTTGAATACAATTTTATGTTTTTGGCTACATGTAAAGAAGACCACTGCTTACTGTTGGTGCTTCAAATATACCAGTTGTTAAGAATGGAAAAAGAAAAAGTCATCTTAATGGAATAAGTTGTTCCTACAGAGAATCAATTTTTTCTTAGAGTCCCCATCTAAAATTTAACCTCATTTGATGCTTCTGGTAGTACCATAAACTCTCATTTGATGATACCTAATAAAATTGTTGACCTAATTGTTAATTGTGTACATTGGGGGTAATAGTTTAGGTGTTCTAAATTTGAAGTAATCTTAAAATTCAATTATTAGTTATAGGCATTTGATATTTTGCTGTATAATTTGAGTTGATTAATTCATTAAATATTTGTGACTACTTTCCAGAAGCCAGGTACTGTAAGGTACATCCAAAGGTGAATAAATAGTGCATAGTCCTTGTCCTCCAGGAGTTATACCCTAGTGGAAAAGACAGATATCCAAATAAAATGTTTTACTATAGTAAGCTCATTGTCTGGATTATTTTGGGGGATGAGGGATGGTACTAGTTTGGGAAGATTTTTTAGAGCAAGAGACTGTTTGAGCTGAAACATTTTAAATGAAAAGGATTTAGAGGAGACATGGAAGGCTTTTTCAGTAAATGATGCACTCACCATGAGAGGTAAGAAATAGCATGCAATATTCTGAAAAATACAAGCAGATTGGTATTTCTAGAATGCAAAGTTGGAGTCTTGGAATTTGAGAACAGAGACAACTTTTAAGAGTTAATCAGGAAGCCAGGCTCGGTGGCTCAGCCTGTAATCCTGCGCCTTTGGGAGGCTGAGATGAGTGGATTGCCTGAGCCTGCGGGTTCGAGACCCGCCTGGGCAGCGTGACCTCATCTCTACAATAAATAAAAAAATCAGCCAGGCGTGGTAGCGCATGCCTGTAGTTCCGGCTACTCGGAAGGCTGAGGCGGAAAGATCGCCGGAGCCCAGCTGGTCGAGACTGCAGTGGCCAGGAGCGGCCACTGCACTCCAGTCTGGGTGACAGAGTGAGACTCCAACTCAAAAAAAATAAAAATAAAAATAGTTAATCAGGGCAAGAAGATGGATTATCTTGAATGAGAGGAAACTTGGTTTTCATTTTCTTGGGGCTCAGTGGTGACTTCAGTCTTTTGATTAACATGGGTCACATTACCTGCACTATAGAGAAAAAGATCATGTATGGTGACCTGTCTATAGGCAGGGGTTTCTTGCACAGGCTATTGTAGTGGTTGAGTGAGAAGTTATGAGAGCTGGTAGTGGTGGGATATGAAAGAAGAGAAGGATATGTAACATCTTAAAGTTGACAGGAATTGGGTAGTATAGGTAAAGAAGGAAGGGAGTTAGGGATGATAGTTCCTTAATGACTGAATAGATGGTGGTAGGCTCCATCAGTAGAGAGGGAGAATACTGGAGCAAGTTTCCTAGAAAAGATTTAGTTTAGTCTAATTCTGGGTACAATTTGGAGCCTTGCATGATAGAATTTAGAAGGGGATCACAATTATGCAGGTGGATATAGACTAAAGTGAAATGTTCCTGATTAGTAAAAACTTATATGTAGCTTGTGGTTTGGTTACTTTTCTGCCTGCATTCCTTTAACAATAGTTTAATATGGTATATTTAAAAAATTCATGCATAAGTAATTCTCAGCATTTGATCAGTTGCCTTATTTCCCCAATTGCCCCATTGAATCAGAATTTTATCTTGAAATGTATGAGCACTTGCTTTAATAAACTCTTTGCTAATGGAATCCTTTTATGCTAGTCTCAGAAGTTGAATTTATTGATGTGATTGACTCACTTATTTTTAAACAAAATATCCTATCCTCTTTAATATTTTGTGGTATATTTGCTATCATAACTTTTAAGTCCATATATTTTTAATTAATCATAAGACTGACATATGACATATATCCCAACACTTCTACTCTAATAATTTCTCTTTATCTATCACGTTTATTTATAAATAAATACATAATTGAATATATATGAACAGTGTGTTAGCTAAATCCTTCTCAGTTCTGCTGCACTAATAGTCAAGGAACTAAATACTTTTATCCAGAACCTTCTTGAAGACTTTGAGATAATTATGTGGACAAGATATAAGGTATTTTTAAATGATTTTGTTTATATTTAATTTAAAAAACTTATA
>NW_007006631.1:0-462 GCF_000164805.1 Carlito syrichta
AGCAAGTCATTCAGTTACTTAGCTAACTAGTCAGCTAGCAACTCAGCTATCTGGTCAGCTGTCTACTGGGCTCCCTCAATTTCCATCAGGTTAGCTAACTAGTAGGCTCGCTTGCATGTAAATCATTCAGGAAACTAGTCAGCTCGCTTGCCAGCCAAAAGGTCAACTAACTTGTCAGCTTACTCAAAGGTCAAAAGATCAGTTAACTAGTCGTTTGCTCACCAGCTGACTAGTTAAGTCAGCTCACTGGTCAGCTCATTCGCCGGCTGACTAGTTATGGCAGAGCACGTGTAGGCTCATTAGCTGGCCGACTAGTTAATTCAGCTGACCAGTCGGCTCACTCGACAGCCGACTAGTTATGTCAGATCACCTGTTGGCTCACTCTCCAGCCGAATAGTTAAATCAGCTAAACGGTCGGCCTACTAGCTGGGCCACTAATTATGTAAGCTAACCAATCAGCCG
>NW_007006632.1:0-8036 GCF_000164805.1 Carlito syrichta
ATTAATATTTCCATCTCTCTGCAAACAGTACCTGTTTCTGTAGTGTGGCTGTGTTTTCCTTGCATATTTAACACTGTGTTTAATCAGCTATGTCATGATACATCATTTTGATTATTTTCTCTTTATGTCTTTTTTTCTTTCTATTTGGTATACAGCATATTGGTTTACTGACAACCAGACATTTTGGATTTGATAATTGATTGGTTGTTATTGCTTTGTTCTTTGATGTTATGTATTTTTATTCCTGTGTATGAACATGCCCTATCTTTGGTAAGGTTTTATTGTGAAAGTTTGTGTAAATCTACTAAGGCCTGCATTTGAAACTCATTGTGGTGGCTGTATGTGTGGAAGCTTCTCCCTGTAGAGCACAAGAGTTCAAACTCTTCTTGTGATAGTCAGCTCTAGTTTCTTATGACTTTATGCTTTTCCCTTGTGTTCTCATGGAGACAATCAGCTCTAGCTCTCACAGGTGTATTCCAGTTTTTTACTTGATAGTGTTTTATTATAGTGGAAGGAGATGGACTAAGGGCCATTCTGTACTCTTCTCACTGAGCCAAATTCCCAGGCAAGCTTCATGACCCTTGGTTTCAGTGATCACTCTTTTGAATCCCTGTTCATCCACCAGATGAGATTTGGGTCTGTGTATTTCCGCCCCTTCTTCTGTGATGAAGTGACTTCTTTCCTCAGTTCTTCTCACAGCACCAATGTTCCTCCATCCCTGTCTTCTGCCTCCCTATTTGCTACTCTTCCCTGAAGCTTCAGGGTGTTGTTTCATATGATAGACAGGATTTGTGTTTCTGGAAAATAAAAAAAGTACCAAAAACCTTTGCTGTTGACCTCTCTTTGCCTCTTATTTCCTATGGAGATGTATGAGGGGGCTTAGGATACTGGTTTTGGTGTTTTACCCTGCAGATTAATTATTTAGTTTATTGGTGGTAGGGAATGCAGCCCTGTATGTACTTCAGAAAAGAGGGCTCTCCCTCTCTCCTTCTAACAGCCATATGTTGGGGTAGGGCATTTTCCCAGGTTCCAACAACCCTGCATAAAATACTTCAGTGGGAATAAGAATTTCTTAGCACTGTGGTCACAACTAAGTTCAAATTATGACTCCTTTACCACACTAGGCGTCACATCATCTAATACGCATTTCTATCTTAATCCTGTTCTAGCTTACATGCCACCTGGTGACCTCTGTAAAATATGCTAATAAGTAAAACTCTGGTTCTCCTTCTCCCTCTTCTCCCTGAAAGGTCTTGTCTTTCAGCAGAATTCAGGTTTGTTTTAGGTCACATGACTTAAATCACATGAAATTAAATAAAACATATTAATCTGCAGCTTCTTCAGTTTTCTTTTCTTTGGTAAAAGTGATCATGATTTTGTCATCACTACTGTTTGTGTAAGAAGAATTAAGCTGTTTGGTCAGTTGCCTACTTCTCCAAGTTGAGTATAAGTTTTATTTATTAGGTAACAATCCAAGTCAATTAACGGCTTAGTTGGAAGGAAAATAGTAATTCATTCACTGAAATACAACCCATGATTAAGAACATGGAGTGCTTCTTATACACTACAACATGACTGAATGCAAAGATATTTTTTTTCAGTAACATTAAACAAAGAAATACAAGAATAGACTACAATTTCACTTTTATAAATGCTAAGAAATAAAAACTCATCTAATGTAACATAAAGAGAATTAGTAGATGCCCTTGATGCTCTGGGTTTACTTTTACATAATAACTGGAGGAAACATTGACTCCTGCAAAACATATTCTTGGTGCATATGTAAATCAGATAAAGCAATAGAACTTAATTTTTTATTACAGTATATTTTCTCTAATCTGCTCTGGGACCTTTCATCTCTGAGGTGTCCCACCCCAGAACTTGCTATATAGTAGGAGACATGCAAATAGGGCTCTTCCTTTGCTGATGAAAACCAGTCTAGTTCTGAACCAGCAACTCTGGGAGAGGAGACCCAGCTCCAGGATCCTCAAAAAAGACTGACCATGGAGTTTAAGTTGAATTGGGTTTTCTTTGTTGCTGTTTTCAAAGGTAATTTATGGAGAATAGTGATATTGAGTGTGTGAGAGGATTTGAGTGAGAAAAACGTTGGAATGTGTGGCAGATTCTGATCAGGGTGTCTATGTTTGCAGGTGTCTTGTGTGAGGTGCAGCTGGCGGAGTCTGGGAGAGACTTGTTTCATCCCAGAGAGGTCTTGAGGCTCTCCTATGCAGCCTCTGGGCTATCTTTCAGTAACTCCTACATGCACTGGGTCCTCCAAGCTCCAGTGAAGGGGCTGGAGTGGACCACATGCAGACTCCATGAAAGGTTGATTTGCCACCTCTAGAGGCAACATCAAGAACATACTGCATTTGCAAATGGACAGTCTGAGATCCGAAGACACAGCTGTGTGTTACTGTGAGAGAGATACAGTGAGGAGATGTCAGTGCAGGCCCAGAAACAAACGGCCCAGTAGGAACATAAGAGGGTACTGTGATTCGGAGAACACTTGGGAACACCAGGGGATGCTTGAGCACAGCATCAGTTCCCGGAGCAGAGGCTCAGGGAGGATAAAGGCTGGTTTTGTGTCAGTAACTGAGCTGTTCCTGTCTCTGCCAGATTCTCCAGGTACTTTTCTATATTTGTGATCTGGATCAGCTCAAACTGTCTGAGTCACTTTAACCAATGTTTTGGTCAGATCTCATAATTTCTGTGATGTCCTTTAAAGTTTCAACAAGGTTACTGAGTCTTCCAAAAGTCAAAGTTTCCCCTCATAACTCCTAGCAATGTCTCTGCCTCAGTTTACTGTGGAGCTCATTCATCTCCTGAGAGTGGGACATGGGACATGAGGATTCAACACAGGACACATTGTGAACCTCAGAGAGCAGCAGCTGGCACCTGGTAAGGTGCACTGTACTCCCATAGGTGCAGGTATGGAGGTGTTTTCTCCAGACCCACATACTGTGGGTTTCTATATAGGATACAGGTTTATATTTTATTTTCTTGGATACCATACAGAAGAAAATACAAACTCTGCAGAACATGGTAATTCACATATATACCCAAATTTCATTAATCCTTATTTCTCCACAATGACCTGACACAGAGTTGCCTTTCTCATTAGGAACTAAGTATAATGAGAATACTTGTTTCTCACTTTCAGTGGTTTCTATCTGTCTATAAATATCTTGACTGAGGTACATCTGACCCTATTCCTCAAACTATTTCTCCCTCCCCACAGTGGAAGGGCACATAATCACCTGGCTTTTAGTTGGGATAGGGTTCTGTCCTGTACACCTCAGGGCCTGCAGAGCTCCCAGCTGCACATTCACAGAGATAAGGTGTTTCTACCTGTGAGGAGCTATGTGTCGTTCACCATCAGTAAATGCTGCCCATGTCTAATTGTGATGTTCAGCAGCAGGGACCCATTAGACTCATTGTGACCTTATTATGCAGGTCAATATCTCCAGATATGCAAGGAATAAATAATTTCACATTCCCAAGACACATTTTGTGCTTTGTTTTAAGATTTCATTTTGGTTAGAGAAGAGTGCTAACATTTACATGCCGCAACCTGATGAAGGTTATTTTGTTCACTAAACACTAGGCAACTCTGTAATCTTCTTCTAGGTCTACCTGTGAAGGATCTTATGAGATACAGTTGTGTCTGAAATTCTGCCATTTTGTATTAGCCGTATTTTCCCATCTCTATATGTGACAATTCTCAAGATCTGAATGGGTTTTTCATTCTCCACCATATCCCGGGTAATATCTGATCTCCCTGACCTGACATAAGCAAGATCCCAGTTAGGTTAGTTGAGCCAGTGTCCACTTGACCCCTCATGTTTCCTTTTAGCAATTTTCCACCCTCTGACTCTCATCTTGCATTTTGCCTACAAATCCCTGTTTTCCCACTGTGTTTTTGAGGTTTAATCCAATCTCTATGCCACTGCAAAATTCTATGTCAAGGTCCCTATACCTGTCATGATGGTGATGACCCTGAATAATATCTTCTTACTTTGCTTTATCAAATGTCACAGCATATATTTTTAGAAAAATATAGCAGCAGTATTTCCTAATTTTTATGAACACCTCAAATATTGAAAAACTAGTGAGGATCTTCATTCAACTGTAATGTGTGTTTGTGTAAAGTTCAAATCCAGTGGTTGGTGCCCAGAACTCCTGAACACCAAGTGTAACATTTCTCTGTTTGAGTCATTGCTCCTGAAATGAAGAACCATCAAAAACATAATAAATTGGTGAGGATTTTAAATTTTTATTGATTTTACTGAATTTTTTTTGAGTTGGAGTCTCACTCTGTCACCCAGACTGGAGCACACTGGCATACTTCCGACCACCTCAGCCTCAATCTGCTGGGTTCCAGTGATCCTTCCGCCTCAGCCTTCAAAATAGCCAAAACTACAGGCATGCACTACCTCACACAGCTAATTTTTGATTTATTGTAGAGATGAGGTCTCTCCAATTTGCCCAGGCGGGTCTCTAACCCGTGGATTCAGGCAATCCACTCAACTCAGCCTCGCAAAGTGCTGGGATTACAGGCTGAGTCATCAAGCTTGGCTAATTTTTTATTTATTTTATTTACCACAGTCTTCATGAATACATTAATTAACATTCAATAGAGAACTTATTTGCAAATGCCAGATTCATAGGAGATTTAACACTGTATGTCAAGAAGTCTTTTTGAGGTTCTAAGAAACGGGCATGGCTCTCACCATGAAATGATGAAATTCTCCAAGCTGTAGATATGGAGGACAGAAAGGTCAGTGTGAGAACACAAAGGGGGTACTAGCAGGTCCAGTGTGATCCATCCCAGGTACTCCTCCATTTCTTTCCTCAGTTTGTGGTTTGGACATGTTGTCAGTATAGAAAACTCCAACCAAGGTAATATTTGATATATTGATGGCAACTCAGGCAGGAAGACTTTGAAGCTTATTCTTGAAGTTACTTCCTTAAGAAATCTCCACCTTCCTTTTTTTCTTTCCTGGGTCTGTGCCCCCTCTAAATCCCACTTGCTGCAATTCACTGACTGGGTATGACCACAGCCCCACACCCTCTGCATGGGGCCTTCTGCTCAGGCTCCTGGCAACCACCACTGCCTCAGTTTGCTTCATACCTCTGATATGCACAGAGATCCTTCATTCATTTTATTTTGTTTTTATCTTGCTAAATGTTTTTTTTTTCTTTTTTACTTTTTATATTATGTGTTTAATTTTAAACAAGTATTTTGGTAGCAAATCAGGTTATATAGTAATGCACATAAAATAAAATTCCACTGTACTTCAAGCATCTACAGATCTATTTTTTTAGTTATCTAATGATGCTAGTTTTTTTAAAAAAATATACAGATCACTTGCTTATTTTATTGAGATATTCTTCTATTTTAATAATAATTTTAAAAGACCCTATAGCATAACACCTATAAAACTGAAATGAACTTCTGTAAGACACATTGCATTTCATCTTAAAGATGCTGGTACAATTCTAGTTTAGGCAAGCAAATGTTGATTATGCAGGTACTCTGTTAATGAGGTGTATTCCCCTCCGCTGACAATTTTCCTCAGCTGCTAATCCTGCCCTGCTCCCCTGGCAGTTTCCCACTACTGCCAATCCCTTTCTTACAGTGTTATAATTGTTCAAGCTCTGCTTATGAGTGAGAACATATGGTATTCTGTTCCTTGTTTCTGTGATAAATCACTGCATATGACAGACTCTAAATCCATCCAAGTTGCTGCAAATTTCATGTGTTTGTCCTTATTTATGGCTTCAGTTTTGATAAAACTGTACTGGATAAAAAATATGGTACATATACACAATATTATGAAGCCATAAATAAGGACAAACACAGGAAATTGTTTTTCTCAAGTTTATGCTATTTTGAATTGAGCTGCAATAAACACACTTGTGCAAGTATCTTTTTAGTAGAATGACTTGAATTCCTCCGAGGATACTTCCAATAGGGAGATTGTTGGCTTAAATGGAAGGCCAATTTTTAGTTCTTTCAGAAATTTCCATGAGTCTTCCAAAGAGGTTGCAATAGTTTGCATTCCAACCAGCAGTATAAAAGCATTCCTTTTCCTCCATATCCTCTCCAGCATCTGTTGTTTGCTTTATTTATGATGACCATTCTTACTGGTGGTATCTCAATGTGCTTTTGATTTGCATCTCTCTGATGGTTAGTGATGCTGAGCACTTTTTTATGTGTCTCTCGGCTGCCTATATATCTTATTTTGAGACAGTTCTATTCATATCTTTAGCCCACTTTTTATGAGGTTGTTTGGGTTTTTTTCCTTTCAGCACATTTGAGTTCCTTGTAAATCTCAGATGATATTTCTTTGTCAGATGTACATTTGTCTAATATTTTTTCCCAGTCTCTGTGCTCAGTGGATTGTTTCTTTTGCTTTGCAGAAGGTTTTCTGTTTGATGAAGTCCTAGTTGTCTATCTTATCTCTATGACATGGGCACTTGGAGGTTACCAGTTCCAATTTCTGTAAGTGTTCCTCTTGCATTTTCTAAGATTCTTGTACATTACTATTCTACATTTAGGTCTTTGATCCATTTAGAGTTAATTTTTGAGTGTGGTGATACGGAGGGGTTCTGTCTTGATCTTCTACATGTGACCAGTCGGTTTTCCCAGAACCATTTATTTAATAGGTCTTCTTTTTCTCAGTCATTTCTGCTTGAGGTTCCTCAAAGATGAATTGGTTGAGAAATTGAGGTTTTGATTCCAGGTTCAATGGATTCCTTCTCCACTGGTCTGTATGCCTTTTTAAAAACAATCAATACCAGACTGTTTTGATTATTGTAGTCTAATGGTATAGTTTGATGTCTGTAAACGTGATAACTCCTGCTTTGTTTCTTTTGCTAAGGATTGTTTTGGCTATTCGTGCTCATTTATGTTTCCATATGAATTTTTGCATTGTCATTAGGTACATAAGTGGTCCATGTGTAGGTGAAGTTTGGCCATCTCACTGGCCCTTACTTCACCTAGTTTAGGAGCAGTTACCCTTGGGAATGCTGTGTTCCCCTGGTCTTCCTCCTCCAGCTGTGTCCTGCTACTGCCAGTCCTTTTTTCATTGCATTGTGATAAGTATTCAGAATTCACTTATGTGTGAGAATATGTGGTATTCAGATCTTTGTTGATGTGATTACTGAGTATGAAAAGATCTAAACTAATTAAAGTTTCTGGGAAGTTCATATATCCTTTCCTTCTTTATGGCTGTGTAACATTTCATTGTGCATATGTATGACATTTAAAAAATCCAATCCACTTTCAATGAAAAACATGGTTGGTCCTGCACTAGCATATGCTTATCTCAAAGACTGAGCCATGCATGTCTAAAGTATGCATGACTGGTACAGTGAAACTGAAAATGCCTCATTGAATCAGTTGTGTTTCCTTTGGTCACTTGCTCCTCTCCTACTTGGATAACTATTATAATTCTAGAGCTAATACAGTCCATGAGTATAGACCCCTTTCACAGAGGGTGGGGGAATGCATGCATTTATCTGATCATAACCAACACATTCATCTCTGTTCCAGATCCCAGTGGAAGGGAGGGTGCCAACGGTCTTAATGACTTGATTACCTTGAACTGATTGCATGTCCCTTGAGGTGGTGATGACCCATTTGAATATCTGCCTCATCAAATTTTTTTTTTGAGTTGGAGACTCACTCTGTTGCCCAGACTGGAGTACCGTGGCCACTCCCGGCCACTGCAGCCTCGAACTGCTGGACTCCAGTGATCCTTCTGCCTCAGCCTTCCAAGTAGTTGGAACTACAGGTATGCGCTACCACGACCGGCTGATTTTTTTTATTTATTGTAGAGATGAGGTCTCGCTGCCCAACCGGGTGTTGAACCCGCGGGCTCAGTCAATCCACTCACCTCAGCCTCCCAAAGGTGCAGGATTACAGGCTGAGCCACCAGGCCCGGCTGCCTCATCAACTTTTGAAGAGTTTTGCTGTGCCTACCATGGTGACCATGGGTGATGAGGAATCAGAGTTTGATTCTGGAGGGGAG
>NW_007006633.1:0-795 GCF_000164805.1 Carlito syrichta
TTAAGTCAGCTGGCTAAACAGACTGCTAACTAGGTAACTAGCTAGTGAAGTCAGGTGGGTATCAAGCTGTCTAGTTAGTTAAGTCAGGTAGTTAAGTCAACTGGCTAGTCAGCTGGCTAGCTAGTTAAGCCTGCTAGTTAAGTCAGCTGGCTAGATAGCTGGCTAGTCAGCTGGCTCCCTGGTTGTCTGCTAGATAATAAGCTCTCTAGACACTTAGCCAGGTAGGTAGCTACCTAGATATGTCAGCTTGCTAGCCAGCTGTCTAGTTGATTAACTCAGCTAGTTAAGTTAGCTGGCTAGCCAGTTGGCTACACAGGTAGCTAGCTAGTTAAGTCAGTTGGCTAGTCACCTAGCTAGCTAGTTATGTCAGCTAGATAAATCAGCTGGCTAGTCAGCTGGCTAACAAGTTAAGCCAGCTAGTTGAGTCAACTGGATAGCAAGTTGGATAGCTAGTTAAGTCAGCGAGTTAATCAGCTGGTTAGCCATCTGGCTAGCTACATAAGTCACCTAGATAAGTCAGCAGGCTAGCCAACTGGCTAGCTGGTTAAGTCAGCTATTTAAGTCAACTGTCTAACCAACTGACAAGGTAGGTAGCTAGCTTGATAACTCAGCATGCTAGACAGCTTGCTAGCTGGTTAAGTCAGATAGTTAAGTCAGCTGCCTAGCTAGCTGGCTACGTAGGTAGCTAGCTAGTTAATTCAGCTTACTAGGCAGCTGGCTACCTATTTAAATCATATAGGTAATTCAACTGGCTAGCAAGCTGACTACCTATGCAGCAAGCTAGTTAATTCAGCA
>NW_007006634.1:0-454 GCF_000164805.1 Carlito syrichta
ATAAAGACCTGAGCCATCGTGAGTGGCCCAATCTTCGCCCTTTAAACATCAGGAAAGAAAGGCGCCAAGCTCATGGCCCCAGGTGGTTTTTGTCCTGTCTCTGCAGAATTCTGTCGCTGACTGTGGTGGGGACGAGTGAACGGTAGTCTTAATATTTACCAATGGACCAAGAACAGAGGCTCAAGCCTGCCATGCCTGTACCCAGGGAGCCTAGGCGAGAGGATTGCAGACCCCACGGGTTCCAGACCAGCTTGGGCAATGCGACGAGACGCCGTCTCCACAACAAAGCAAAAAATCAGTTGGCACTACTGGCGCACGTCTGCGATTCCAGCCAACATGGAGGTCAGGACGGAAGGATCACCTGAGCCCAGCACATCGAAGCCATGGTGGCCACGAGCGTGCCACCACACACTAGCCTGGGCTGCAGAGTGGGACTCCGACCTCTCAAAGTGTG
>NW_007006635.1:0-453 GCF_000164805.1 Carlito syrichta
CCAATCCATGCCATTCCTCTACATTCGATTTCACTCTATTCCTCTCCATTCCATTTCATTCCATGCCATTCCATACCTCTCCATTCGATTCCTAACCATTCCATTCCATTCCATTCCTCTCCATTCCAGTCCATCCCTCTACATTCCATTCCTTTCCATTTCACTGTAATCCATTCTATTCCACTCCACTCCTTTCCATTCCATTCCATTCCATTCCATTCCATTTCATTTATCTCCATTTTCTTTCCATTTCTTTCCTTTCCATTCCATTTCTTTCCATTTCATTCCATTCCATCCATTACTCTGCACTCCTTTCCTCTCCATTTCTTTCCATTCAATGATCTACATTACTTTATATTCCTTTCCATTCCATTCGACTCCATTCCATTCCTTTCCTTTTTTTTCCATTCCATTCCTGTTCTCTACATTCCATAACATTCTTCTACATTCCAC
>NW_007006636.1:0-5951 GCF_000164805.1 Carlito syrichta
GAGACAGTCTCAGGCACCAATCACAGAGGAATCTCAATGGAACAGATATTATAGAGGATGCTCAATAACTGAGTCAATGGAGCAGATATTATAGAGGATACTCAATAACTGAGACATTCATCACTGAAAAGTGGTACTCATGGGGCACTCATTATGCAGACAGTACAGAAATTGGGACACCTACAGCAGAGTAGGGCTAGTCATTGGTGAACTAATTTTGGAGGAGACCCAGTTAATTGGACACTATTCACAGAAGATTGCTAGTCACTGGGTGATAAATAACATAGGATGGCCAGTCTCAGAAGCACCCATTATGGAGGAGGTCCACTCAACATGACATGCATAACAGAGGAAGACTAGCCACTGGGGCACCCAAAATATATGATGACCAGTCACTGGGCCAACAAACACAGAGTAGGCCCGGTCATTGGGGCCCACTCAAAAATTACAGAAAAGACCCAGTCATTGAGTCACACATAATGGAGAAGGGCCGGTCACTGTGGTATCAATTATGCATGAGACTTGATCACTGACATACTAATGACAAAGAAAAGCCTTTCACTGGAGCACTCATCACAGATAATTGCCAGTCATTGTAACACCCATCACAGAAGAGGACCAGCTATTAGGACATTAATCATGGATGAGAACCAGTCACTAAGGCACCAATAAAAAGGGAGGGCACTCAATGGAGCACACATCAGAGAGGAGAGCCAGTCATTGGGCCCCCACATCACAAAGGAGTGACAGTCACTGCGGCATATATTATAGAGGAGGGTCAGTCCCTGGGACACCCATCGTAGAAGAATGCTAATCACTTGGGCACCCTTAAGAGATGAGAGTCAGTAACTGGGAAAACCATCAAAGGGAAGAACCAATCACTGGGGCACCCATCTCAGAATGGAGCCAGTAGCAGGGACACCCATTATGAAGAGCCAGTCACTGAGACACCTATCAAAGATGAGGGCCGGTCACTGTAGTGTTTCACAGAGAAAGGCCAGAAATTCGGACACCCATAATCAGGAGTCTCTTTCACTGGTCCTTCTATCATAGAGGAAGTCCTGTTTCTGGATCACTCTTCACAAAGGACGCCCAGTCCCTGTGGTACACATTACAGAGGAGGGATCCACTGGGCACATATCCATAGATGAGGTACAATCACTGAGGCATGCATTTCAGAGGATATCCAGTCACTGAAGCACCCATCACAAAGCAAGGTCAGTAACTGTGGCACCCATTAGGAGGAAGACATCACTGGTGCACTGATCATTGATGAGGGCTCAGGACATAGCCAAGTATCATAAAGGAGCAACAGTCACTGGAGCTTATATGACAAAAGAGTGCTACTCACTAGGGCACCCATTATGGAGGAGTGCCAGTCACTATGGCACCCATCACATAAAAGACTAGTCACTGGGGCACCCAACATAGAGAAAGGTTAGTTATTGGGGCACCTATCACAAAAAATAACCTGTCACTGTGGCACCATTATAGAGGAGATCCAGTCACTGAGACACCAAGCAAAGAGGAGAACCAGTCAATGAGGCATCCAGTCACTGGAGCACCCATAAGTATGACAGCCAATCACTGGGCACCAATCCCAGAGGAAGAACAAGCAATGGGCGCCCATCATAGATGAGACCCAGGCACTGGGACACACATCACAGAGATGCCCTGGTCACTGGGGCACCCATCATAGATGAGGGCCAGTCACTGGGGCCCTGTTTGCAAAGGAATGTCAGAAACTTGGGCACCCATCCCAAAAGATTTCCAGTCACTGGGCACTTATCACTGAGGAGATTTAGTCACTGTAGATCTCATTACTGAGAAAGGCCATTTACTGGAAGGTAACCATTACACAGGAGTCTCAATCACTTGGCAATCCATCATAGAGTAGAGCTTGGTACTGGGGCACCTATCACAGAGAATGCCAGTCACTGGGACACCCATATCAGAAGATGCCCTGTCACTGGAACACTCATTATAGAGGATTGCCAGACACTGGGTTATCCATTATAGAAGAGACCCTATCATTGAGGACTCTAATACAGAGAGCCAGTAACTAGGACGTTCATCAGAGGGGAAGGCAAGTCACTGAGACACTCATTATGGAAGAGGCCAGGGCACTGAAGCTCCAATCACAAAGAAGGGCCAGTCACTAAGGCCCCAATCATTGAGAAGGCACAATCTCTGGGGAACACATGACAAAATCATTGAGAAGGCACAATCTCTGGGGCACACAGGAGGCCCAGTCACTGGGACAATCATGACAGAGGATGGCCAGTAAATAAAGAATGTATTATGGAAGAGGCCTGTAAACAGAGATACCCATCAAAGAGGATGACTAGCTACTGAAGCACCCATTTTGTAAGAGGCCCAATTACTAGCATACCCATCTCAGATGTGGGTTAGTCACTGTGCGCTCAGCACAGAGAAAGGCCAGTCATTAGTGTAAAAATTACAGGGGATGCCCAATCTGTCAAACACCCATTATGGAGGAGGACCAGTCGTTATGACACCAATCACAATCGTGGGCTTGTAAATGGGGCACCCATCACATATGAAGACAAGTTACTGGGCCATAAATCACAGAGGAGATCCAGACACACCTTGACTGTAGCACGATTTAGGCATACATTGATACATTTTCAGTAGGTAGGTTTTAGGAAGTGAACAGACATTTTACTGCAGGCCAATCAGAAAGGCTACCCCAACTCTTGGCAATGAGATGCAAGACAAGGACAACCCAAACATTCACTTCATGGTTAGCATAATAATTTCTAAAAAACATTCAGGGCTGCTGGAGTCTTGCCACTGGAAGGGTTGGGGGTCTCTGGATGTGTGACAGTATAGGTGACTCACGATAGAAAAGAGACTAGAGAGAAAGAAAGGGACTGGACTCCTGTTTCGAATTAAGCAGAAGCCACTTTATTGAGTATATCCAAGGGCTTTTATCTCCAAACTTTGCAAAGTCATCATAACAGGACAAAAAGGGTAGCATGTTCCTTTCACATAAACAGGTCCAGGTACACAAAGGACACCCTCCACTCTCAAGCAAATGTTTTTTCATATGTAAGGAAGAACATGAGGAAGAACAACCACAAATTGTCTTTTTGTTTCTTATGCTGCTTAATGTTCCCCAAACCAGTTTCTTCTGTGCCCTTAATTGTATTACAACTACATCACCTTGAATTACCATCACTCAATGTCTAAAACTGAAACCACCATAATGAATTATTAACTTCTACTATTCTGTACTAACTCAAACTCATTTCTATTAAAACAATTGCTGCTATTGTTACACTCTCCTAGCACCAGCTGACCTAATTCCAACTTCATTGGCCCCCCTGAATCAAACTGAACTTACCACGTTTCTATAACAAAATAGCTACTTAAATTTTCTTAATCTATATAAACTATTTTCTAAAACTTTTATCTATAAATTTCTAAAATCACATCAAGTGATCCTGTGACTTGCACTAAGTCTCCTCAAAGTTAAACTTAAATGGTTTAAAAGCAAAAACCATAAATCATAAACCATGGAAAATGAGAACAATAGACTCACAAGTTTAGCTGTGTGTATGTTCCAGTTTCAGAGTCCTCTGCTAGAGCCAGTAGGAGTCTTTCCTGGTTGCACTGCCAAGTGGAAAAGGAGGGAGGAAATGGGGCCAACAGCTCCTGAATGCATCCTAGTGGTCTCGGGGTCCACGGCCCTCCCTGATCCCTAACACTCAGTGGGCCTCCATGGCTAGCTCCCATCATCTCCCCCTTTTTTTATTGTTAAGCATGAAACCATGGAACTCCGTGTTGACCTGAGATATGATCTTCTTTAATACTCTGAAGATGATTGGAAGTAGACACAGCAAAAAAAGTATCACTGCTCCACAAATTCCCACATTAATGAATATAGACATCAACGATTTTTGATCAATGAATGAAGAAAAATTATTAAATACAGAAGGGTCCCATTCGGTAGACCGCAGTTGCTTTTCAGCAACCGTCATGTCTAGGATTTCCTGATGCAATTTAGTAAGATTTATACTCAAGTTTGAATGATGCCAAACTCCAAGAATATGATTTTTAATCTTGTCCCATGTGTGGGCAGATTTATTTATCACTAAAGGAGTGAGGTAAGGCCATTTAAACCTAGAGTGACATCAAAGAGCCAACCTAATTTTTAGGGTCACAATTTCTTGTCCTACAGCTAGAAGTGCTTCTTCCAAGGCATTAACTCTGTTCTCTAGCTTCTGATTAATAATTTCTTGGGTAGCTAAGGCTATAAAGACATTGTTAGAAACTGATTAGCAAATGTAGCTGTGTGAACTTCCTGAACTAGAGCCACAGCTGAAACTGTTACCAAAGTAGCAATAGCTATTAGGACTGTAATTCCCAAGATAAAGGTAATTAGAGATCTTTGTTTTTGTTTTTTCTCCAAAAAAGAGTTTACCTCATACAATGTTTGTAGACCATATTTATCATATCAGTGAGATGACAGTTGTACTGGAACCATTAAATAAGGAGATTGTTTTAAGATTACAAAACCTTCATAAAAGGCATTAAACAATTTGTGAGAATACAATTTTGACAAGATATTGAATAAACATCATTGCAGTGATTAATTTTTACAGTACGATATTCATTCCATACAAGAAAAACATATGGAGATTGTAAACAAGCTCTTATTTTATAGGTATGAAATCCCCTGCATGGTCAGGCTAAAACAATGGGCTTCAGGGCAGCAAGGGCCCTCCATAAGTAAAGTTGAACAATTTGTTTATTTCCGGTAGTAGTTTTTATAGCTTTTCACTGGGTATGGAATAGTTCACTTTAGATCCATAAACGCACTCTCTCCACTTTGGATACCCAGTGTCTCGCTGGATGAGCAACCAGTCCTTCTCTGTGTTATTAGGAGACCAGATGGGTATACTAGATGGTGGCAAAGTTCTTGTGGTTAAACTGGGATCAACTCCTCCAGGCATCAGCATTTCAATCCACCAATCTTCTCTGTAATTGCTCTGAGTTGGACTGTAAGTGGTTAAAAACTTGAGGGAAGATATAAAACAAGAAGCTTTATAATTATTAAAGGCTGAATTATCATAAAAGCAAATGGGAGGTGAGTAAGAGTGTCCATCATAGGAACAATTATTAATAACATGTTTGGTTTGAGCATAAAATAAAGCAAGCCCATATAATCAGTTAACGCTACTTGCCAATCATAACAAAGTTTGAAATTGAAACTTATTATACGGAACAATTATATTGTGCACATCATGTCCAAATAATTCAACATTTCTATGCCTCCCTTTGCTTACAAGTAAGGCTACTAAGTAAGGATAAGAAGCCAATGTTTTCTCAGATGACACTGGTAGATGGAGCCATTCCATAGGTCCTTCTTGCCACAGACATTCTGAGTGAGTATGGAGAGTGGCCAGAATAATTAAGTCCCAAGGCAGGTGGCAAATTACTCTTTTAACCTTTTGAGACTCAATAGCATTTTCCACAAGGGACAAGGCTTCCTTGGCCTCTGATGTGAGAATTTTCTTAGAATTGGGAGAAGAATCCCCCTGTAAAATATTGAACAAAGATTTTAAGTCCGCCATGGTAATATGTAAATAAGGTCTAATTCAATTAATATACCCTAGCAATTTTTGGAAATCATTTAATGTCACCAAGTGGTCTTTTTGTAATTGTAAAGGTTGGTGACTTACTGTTTGTGAATGTAATACATGGCCAAGATATTTGAAAGGAGAATTGGTTTGAATTTTTTTCAGGGGAAATTTTCATACCACAATTATTTAAAGCAGTCACAGTTTCATTAAGTGAAAGGACACGGTTTTGATGAGCCAGCAAAATATCATCCATATAATGAATTAAATAGAGATTAGGATATTGGATTCTAATACCATGCAAGGCTGGATCCACATACTTTTGGCACAAGGTGGAGCTGTTTT
>NW_007006637.1:0-537 GCF_000164805.1 Carlito syrichta
AGACACAAACTGAAGAATCCACAAGTTTTGTGCCTCACCCCACCCAGCATCAATAGATACATAGGTAGATTATATATGTACTGCATATATGAATAATACGTTTTATATACTTGTATATTTGTAATGTGCAATTATATAATTTACTTAGGCTATAGCTAGAATTGAATGCAGGTAATTGAATTCATTTGAATAAGTTACTCTAAATAGACATGGAATTTTTAATTATAAAATAGTTATCAAATTTAATCCTTTTAATTGGGAGTTTAACATGTTTAAGAATAATTTTCTTAAACATATCTATTTACTGAAATAAAAATTATGCCTAGTAAGAAGTAGACAAAATTGACCAAGCACAGTGGCTCATGCCTATAATCTTAGCACTTTGGAAGACCAGGTTGAAAGAATCACTTAAGCCCAGGAGTTCAAAGCTTTTCATAATTCAAAAGCTTAGTATCATAAAAACTATACAATATAATGAGACCCTATCTGTACAAAAAATTAGAAAATGAGCCAAGTGTGGTGGTATGCACCCATAGT
>NW_007006638.1:0-439 GCF_000164805.1 Carlito syrichta
ATCATTAATAAGTTAAAAAACAACTGATGCTAGAGTGGGTATGGAGAAAAAGGAACACATTTGTATTCTTATGGGAATGCAAGCTAGTTCAACCTCTATGGAAAAGAATTTCTTTCTTTTTAAAAATCTAGAAATTGACTTTCCATAGGACCCAGCAATCTGTTTCTGGGAAGATACCCAGAAAAACTAAAATAACTCTACAAAAAAGATACTTGCATAGGCATGTTTTTTGTGACACTATTCACAATAGCAAAAACATGGAAACAAATCCACTGCCCATCAAAAGTGGACTGGAAAAAGAAAATGTGGTACATAAATATAATGGAATATTACACAACCAAAAAGAAAGACAAAATTATGAACTTTGCAGCTACTTGGATCCATCATATTCAGGGATATATCACAGAAACAAAGATCTGAATACCACAGGTGCTCACTC
>NW_007006639.1:0-441 GCF_000164805.1 Carlito syrichta
ATCCATTCCATTGCTCTCGTTTCCATTCCTTTTCATCCCTTCCCATTCCATTCCAATCTCCCCATTCCTCTCCATTTCATTGCATTCAATTCTTCTCCATTCCATTCCATTTCATTGCATTGCATTTCATTCCATTCCATTTCATTGCATTGCATTTCATTCCATTCCATTCCTTTCCATTCCATTCCATTCCTTTGCATTCCATATCTCTTCATTCCATTCCTCTACATTCCATTCCATTTCACATCATTCTATTCCATTTCATTCCATTCCATTCATCTCCATTTCATTCCATTTCTTCCCATTATGTTCCTCTCCATTCTACTCATTCCATTTCATTCCACTATACTCCATTCCATTCCATTCTTTCCCATTCCATTGCATTGCATTCATTCATCTCTATCCCATTCTACTCCATTCCTCTGCATTCCATTCCATTCC
>NW_007006640.1:0-436 GCF_000164805.1 Carlito syrichta
CAAAAATAAAGAAATGTAATGGAGAGGAATCTAATGGAACGGAAAGGAATGTAGAGGAATAGAATTGAATAGAATGGAATGGAGAGGGATGGAATGGAATGGAACGGAATGAAGAGGAATGGAATGGAATGGAATGGAATGCAGAAGAATTGAACGGAATGGAATGGAATGCTGGGAGGAGGAATGAAATGGAATGGAATGAGGAAAAAAGAAGAGGAGAGGAGAGGAATGGAATGGAATGAATGGAAAAGAGTAGAATTGAATGGGATGAAATGGAGAGGAATGGAATGGAATTGAATGGAATGGATATGATGGAAATGGAGACGAATGGAGAGGAATATTATGTAACGGAATGGAAAGGAATGAATTGGAATGAAGAGGAATACCATGGAATGGCATGGAGAGGAATGGCATGGAATGGAATGAAATGTCATGG
>NW_007006641.1:0-470 GCF_000164805.1 Carlito syrichta
CTGACTTTAGTCAGCTGCTGAGTGAGCCTACTGGTCAGAGGATTTAACTAGTAGGCTGGCGAGTGAGCCAACCTGAGAGCCAAATTAACTAGTCAGCTGGCGAGTGAGCCAACCTGAGAGCCAAATTAACTAGTCAGCTGGCGAGTGATGCCACAGCGAGCTGCCTTAACTAGTCAGGTGGTGAATGAGTCAAATGGTAACCTGACTTAATTAGTCAGCTGGCACACAAGTCGACCAGCTAGCTAACCTGTTGTACTGTGAGTGAGCTGACAATTTAGTTGATATGTTGACTGGTGAGCGAGCCAACTAGTTTGCTGACTGGTTGGCAGGCGAGGGAGCCGATTAGTAAGCTGAACTGATGGAAAGCAAGCAAGCCCACTATTTAGATGACCAGCTAGCTGAGTTGATAGCCGACTAGTTAGCTAAATAACAAGTTGATTTGCAAGCTGACTTAACTAGCTAGCTGACTA
>NW_007006642.1:0-430 GCF_000164805.1 Carlito syrichta
CACTCGCTGGCCAATTAGTTAAGTCGGCTCACTGGTCAGCTCTCTCACCGGCTGACTTATTAATTTTTCTGACCAGTTGGCTCACTCACCAGCTGACTAAATTCAGCTGACCACTTTACTCACTAACCGGCCAACTAGTTTAGTCAGCAGACCAGTCGGCTCACTCGCACACCAACTAGATAAGTTAACTCATGTGTCAACTCACTCACTTGCTGGCTTGTTAAGTAGCTATCCGGTATGCCGACTAGTCAGCCAACTAGATATGTCAGCTGACCAATCAGCCGACTAGGGAACCAACTTGTAAGCTGACAAGTTATCTCAGCTAACTAGTCGGCCGACAATTTATGTCAGCTAACTAGTCGGCCAACTTGTTGGCCGACTAGTTTGGTCAGCAAACAAGCAGGCAACAAGTTAACCTTGCTAACAAGTG
>NW_007006643.1:0-166083 GCF_000164805.1 Carlito syrichta
TACAGCAACTAACATGCCCAGGTCCCTCCTCCCACTCTAAAAATAAGTGCCCTCAACTGAATGGGTCTCCTCCTCCTCCTCCTCCTCCTCCTCTTCCCCCCCTTACAGTATCAAACGGTACACCTTTACTGGGGAAACTTCAGTGCCAGTATCCTTAGATCTTCTTATCTTGGGTTGGTCAGACGGCCCACAGAAGACTCTTCCAGCTGCCAGAAATTTAGGGGCAGAGTCAGGGAAGAACACTGGGGATTCACAGCTTTCAGGACACATACCTCCACTTAACACCCCTGTTTTCAATATGGGACCCTAGCCCTTGACTGGGTCTGGTGACTCCCGGTCCAAAGGCTCTCTGCTTTACCCTCTCCAGGGAATAACATTCCAGACCTCTGTCAGGGCAGGGAAGGGCCAACTGGCAGTGACTGCAGGCGGGGATTTGGAAATGAATCTACTTCTTAAACAGTTTTCAAACAGCCTTCATTATTTTGGTACCCACTCCCTTCGCCTCCACTTCCAGAGTTACCTGTTGCAGCCTTTGAAGATTCTTGGGGACGAGGGTAAAGCAGGTTGGTTTTTTGCTTTTCCCACTAAGGTCTCAGGATCCCTAGTTTATGAACTTCTTGAATCTGCTAAGTCAACTGCTACACATCCATCTGCTTTTCAGCATCCAAAATTTAGTTGTTGCCTCCTTTCTTGCTCTTCCAATCCCTTTTTTCCCTCCCAATCCTGCCCTTTCAAAAAATTATTTTGTAGAAGATTCTGTGGGGTTTAGGGCGGTGGTGAGGTTAGATATGAAAGTGCGTGCTCCACCTTAACTATACACCATCACAGACACGGGTGTCTGCCTGCCTGTCTCTTTGACACTACATACCTTTGTTACCAAGCCGCTCTCCCTAAAACTCCCCAGACTCAGCTTGTCGCATCGGGCTCTCTGACCTGTTGTTCTCTGACCATTCTGCTCTTCCAGCTGTCAACCTCTGGACCACCAAAGCCCCAAACCGACTTCCTGTCCATAAATCCTCAGGCCTAGAAGTGCAGATGCCTTGCCAATATATCCGTGCTGCATGCCCTGCCCACTGTCTCTGACCCCTAGCGTGTTCACATACTTAGCCAGTACTGAATCTCATAACTCTAAGTAGAATGTTGATTTCTGTCAAACACACAGGCCAGCCCTGATCCCTCCTCTTCTCTTAAATAACAATATTGGCAACAATGATTAACAACTGCTGTGTGCTGAGTATTTATTATATGCTGCTCACACTTCATACACATGATCTCATTTCATTCTTCATCATAGATTTTTCAGGTAGATGACATTTATTAGCCTCACGTTGCATGTGAAGAAACAGAGGCTCAAGGAAGGAAAGCAGCTTCCCCAAGTTTCCCAGGCTGACAAAAGTCAAAGATGGAATTCAAGCACAGGTCAGTCCAAGTTTGTGCTCTCCCTTTGACGGCACTATGCTGCCTCAGTCAAGGCATCAGAGTGGAAGCTAGAGAACAGAAGCTGAGAGGACGCCAACTACCTGAATTGGAGGGAGTGGCCACCATCAATGGGTAGACCGTGGAGAAGCATGGGGTTTTTCTCTGAAGTCAGAGAAAAACCTTCACTGGCTGCCCAGGTTTACACAGTATTAATCCTTGCGATCTTCAGCTGTGCACGGGATAAAACTGACCGTGCTTATCTTCCCACAAAGAAAGTAAGTTAGAACACCACTATGAATCTACATGGCACACACCAACATGGCTTAAAGGCAATTTATCTCGATCGTAAAAGATGCCTGATTTTTTCTTCTTCTTCTTCAGAAAGGCAGCTTGGTTTGCATTAATCGAGCTAAGACTTTTATCCTGCTTTATAGCCTGGCACAAAAACAGTTATAACAGTAAGCCCGAATCATCGAGAAGGTGGGCAGTCATAGTTTGCAATTTAGGGAATCAGGGGAGAGTAAAATCCACATGGGAAAGATTTCCATTGAGTGCCCATTTGTGATGGTACAGTGAGTTTACACTACTACGGAGAGCCCGCCGCTCCAAACACATGGCAATGATAGACAAAACATAAAAAGGTAAAATAGGAAATCCATGGCCAGGACAAAACAAAAGCGATAATTGTCTCCATGTTGAAGTGCCAGGCTCGCTGGTCTGGAAGCAAACCATGGTAGCCAGAAGCTAAGCTCTTGTGAGGTATAGCAGTCCCAAAGTGCTCTGAGGCAGACGGAGGACAAAAGCCAGGCTCACCGATTAAAGCCAAGGACTAGGATGGAGTTACCTACAAACCCACCAACCCCTGTCTGGAAGTCTGACAAAAAAATCTGCCAGGGTCTTAGCTTCTGAGGGAGGTGAGGAGGGAGGCCACGGTCTGGCCTCACAAGTAGGAGCTGAGCTAAGCCACCAGCTGGCTCTGTGCATGGATCTCCAATATGCCCAAGAGCACCCGGGGGCCAGCGATATGGATATGTCCTATAAAATGGTTTTGATCATAACAACTGACTGGTATTTTGCAATAGTCTGGTAAGGAGAAAAAAAAATGCTGAGCAGGCTAAATTCCTTCTCTCGATAGTCTTTCATCTTTGGAGAGGCAAAATTAGAAAACGTGATTTTTTTTTTGTTTGAAAACTAACCAACCTAGATATCCTCATGGTCCTTTTAAGATCTTGTTGGGTGGACTGTGAACATGGGAATGATGATTATTGTCTATAAATGGTCAGCTAGACTGAAAGTGTGGAAAGGATGAGGGAATTAACATTTATTGAACAATTGGGCATACTTGTTAAAAGCATTGTCTCAGGGGACAGATTTTCGGGGTTTTAATCTGAACTCTGACACTTAATCTCAACCTTGCCTCTATTTTTATTTGAAAAACGGGGATAGGACTCTCGTAGGAATTAAAAGCACTTAGAACAGCATCCAGCACATAGAAAGCACTCTATGTGAGAGTTAGCTACTATTATTATTAGTCATCAATAGATGCTGGAAACATCAGAAAATTGTTTTAAAAAATCTTGTGAGGTAGGTATTTTCCTTACCATACACATATGGGAAAACTTAAGCAATGAGAAGTCAAACAAAATGACCAAAGTCACACAACTACAGAGTGGCAGAGGATTTAGATGCTGCCCAGGCCAAGGTTTTATCCCACAGAAGAGAAAACTGCAGCTCATATTTTGACATACCTCAAGTCATCTTGTGAGTCAGTGCCAGAACGGTGCCTAAAAACTCAGCAATGGGACTTTTCCTGTCAGTGGTTCTCAAACTTTGGAGTGCGTTAGAATCCCCTGGAGGGCTTGCTAAAACAAACTGCTGGTCCCCAGGCCCAGATTTTCTGATTTAGTAGGTGTGGGGTAGGACTTGAAAAAAACTGCATTTCTAGGAATTTCTCAAATGATGCTGAGGCAGCTGGTCTGGGGACACTACTTTGGGAACCACCACCACAGCACACCATGGTTCTTACATCTTTTTTCTTTTTCATCATGGAATATAGAGTCTTTGGTCTGCAAACACTTTGAAAGAAATAGGAACCAGTGATGAAAACTAAAGAAAAATACACAGCTAGTTGCACAAAGGTAAGGTGATCAGCCAACTGTCCTGGTTTGGGTGGGACTCTCCTAGTTTTAAAATGGAAATTTCTGCAGTCCTGAAAAACCCTCAGTCATGAGCACACGGAGATGCTTGGTCACTCTAGAGCTGCGGTCCCCAGCCTTTTTGGCATCAGGGATGACCAGTTTTGTAGAAGACAGTTTTTCCACAGAGGGAGAGGCGGTGGGGTGGGGTGGGAGAGGGTCGCCAGGCATTAGATTCTCATAAGGAGCACAACCTAGATCCCTCTCCTTCACGCAGTTCATAATAGGGTTCACACTCCTATGAGAATCTAATGCCGCTGCTGATCTGACAGGAGATGGAGCTTCACTGGCCCGCTCCCCTCCTGCTGTGCGGCCCAGTTCCTAACAGGCCACAGACAGGTACTGGTCTGCTGCCTGGGGGTTGAGTGAACAAAAAATGAAGGTGAACAAAATTCAGCGTCAGTTAACTGCCAAACACAAAAGGACATACTTACAGTGAATGTGGTAATTTCTGGTGAGTTTGTTTGAAAAGGAATAATTCATTTATTTTTCTTCTGACAAATCTGTATTGTGAAACTACTGTTTGTAAGGCACTGTGATGGGGGCTGTGCTCCTGACCCTACAGATCTCATTCCATCATAGCACAAGGTGAAAATGACTCTACAGTGAGCTTGGTAGACACAGACCCATGCTTATATACCTAGAAGAGATGTAAAAAAGAAACATCTCACACAGAAAGTTTTCAACGCTTCGTGACCAGCACTCAAATAATTCCCTTCCCTTTTTCTTCAATGTACTGAAGGGACTGGTTGAAAATTTAAGAAAAGGAGGGTGAAATGATTACCGGACCAAGGTCCCGGGAGAGACAAAAGGTAAGGGGAGTCCTTCAGTAAGGGGCAAATTTATTTATTTATTTATTTTGGCCCTTCTCTGTCCAGGGCCACGAACGTGTCCTTTGCTTGTCATAAATCAGTGCTCACCTCAGCTATAGTGTAATCTTTAAGGCTAATTTATGCAAAACTTCCGAAAAGGTAAATATCCTCACGAAGACTAATGGTGACAGACTTTAGGAGTGCCTAATAGTGGAGATAAAAGACTGCATGGTTAAAATGATGTTGCTTCTGTTCTGATTGCTAAAGGGTATACTCCTTAAGATCCAAACTTAATTATCAATCCTTTGACCTAAGAGCAAAAACATTTTCATGGAAGACCCCTAGAGATTCCTATACAGTACAAATAAAATGCAGAAATATTTTGAGAACACATTTTGAAGCACTAGATGGGTCCACAAAAAAGTAACGTATGAACTTATCTGGAGAATGGGTCACCTGAGACCCAGTCCCCACCACTACACAATATATGTCCATGTAACGAACACACATGTGTATCCCTGGACTCTAAAATTAAAAGTTAAATAATAATAATAATAATAATAATAAAAAACAACATAGAAACTACCAAAAGTGGCCTAGGAACTCCCGGGAAACATCAGATTGGGCTCTATTCATTGTCAGAATACTGACTTTTATGTGCTCTGTGATTCCTATCTTCACTAATAATGCTTTTACCCCCCTCTTGTGTACCTCCTAGCTAGATTCTCTGTCATCATTCTACAGTGGTCAGTGCGGTTATTGTACAGTTTCGCTTTCAATGAAAGGTGGAGGAAAAGAAGCCTTATACCCTCCCCACCCAATACATAAAAGAAGCCACTTAAAAAAATAAAAGGAGCAAAGCATTAGATCTCACTCTGTCAAATCTTGGCAATTAACATGTATAATATTTTAAGAGAGAGAGAGAGAAAAAAAAAAAGATTAGCGGGCATGGGGGAAAATAGATTACATACTTAATGCCACCAAATTGCCAAAATACAGATTTGGATGGTAATCTCCAGTTCTCTGGAGGTACATCATCTACCATGCTGAGTTCTCTGAACACAATCTTACAGAACAGCCCTGTGTACTCTTTCCTCTGTGTGTGTGTGTGTGAAGAATTAGCATATGAAACCTCACATCTCTAAAAACTTTCTGCAATTATCTTTCACAGAATTACCAAACCCATGAGTTTTTTCAACAGGCGCTGTTGTAACTTCCTAGTTCAGCAACTTTAGTGATGAGCTGGGTAGAGCTAACCCTTCTCGGAAGGTTAAGACACTCAGTTCCCACCTTATCACTGAGCTTGTGCTGCCAAGGAATTACTACAGCATTTGGAGTTCCACTTGACTATGGAGAAAAATCTAGCATTTCAGCTAAACCTTTTTGATCCACAGGTCTATGTAAAGGACTGTCCCAAGGTGTTCTCTAGCCCATGGGTTCTCAAAGTATGGTCTGAAGACATCTGGAGGAGGCGTCCCTGAGACCCTTTTAGTGGGTCTGTGAGTTAAAAATTATTTTGTGTAACGGCACTGAGTTACATTCAATGTAGTATTTTTCTTTTGAAATTAAACAGACTTTGGAAACTAAGATATGTCTAGCTCTGTAGTGGGTTAAATGGAAGTTGCAAAGGCAATAGTAGCTTTTCTCATTCTCATTATCTTATGAGTACACAGAGGACTTTTCCAGAGGCTATATGACATATGACCATGTCACCTATCTGATAGCTGAGGGATGTGTGCTTCTGTGTTCCTGAGTTTTAAACGTTTCTCCATCTTAGTATCTAATTAATACCAATGGATAGAAACCATACCCAATAACTCTATTTAGGGCCCTCGATAACTTTTAAGGGTGTTGAGGTATCCTAAGACCACAACTTTTATAAATTGCTGCTTTATCAGGATTTTGTTATTTCTAGAATGCATTTCTTTCTAACTGATCTAGTTGGTAAAACGTTTTACCTCATAACTTTTATTGCTTTCCTATCAATCTAGAGACTATATTCCTGAAGTAAATTGACCAAAATTATAGCAAAAGGTTTTTTAAAAAAACAAGCGGGCTCATATTATAACGTGAGGGAAGAGAGCTACCCTACTAGAGATGGCTGACATCAGACAGAGGCCCCTTCTCCAACAGGTTTCCTCCACTAGAGAAAAGGACTGCTTCTGTTTTGTGGGATGGGTAAGGAGACAATCTGAAGTAGGTTTTGACACAGTATCATTCTGCTGATGTGAGATTCTGGTAGCCAAGGTGCCAGGTGTATTCATAATTCTGATGTTGTCAATTTTAAGCCTGAAGCCCCAAGAGACGAGCCGTGTTTAATACATCATCTCTTGTTAAATAGCAGCCACAGAGTTGGCGGTAGCCAGTGAAGCACTCCCTGCCATGTAGGACACGCCAGTTGTCTATAAATAGGACCTGTGAGTGGGCAAGAAGAGAGAGAAAACACCATCAGAACAAGGGCGGGCCAAAGAAACCCTAAGTCAGAAGAGATCATTGAAAAGAAAAACTTTAGGTTGTTCTCTGGTTATAGCCAATGAGGTATTTTTCTTTTGAAATTAAATAGACTTTTGGAAATTAAGATGTGTATAGCCCTGTAATAGGCTAAATGGAAGTTGCAAAGGCAATCGGAGGCTACAGTAGGCTATGCACTTGAGAAGCTTCTGTTTCTTGAGTAATTGCCCTCCCTCTTATCAAAGCAAACCTAGTAATTGGTTTCCTTCTTTTTCTTTCTCTTTAATTCTTATTCTGTACTTTCTCAAAGGGTTAAACTATTTCATTATGTTTTGTGCTAAACTGAAGATATCCTTCATCTCAGAGGAAATGTCAAAATAAAAATAATGAAATCATGAAACTGAAAGGACCCTTGGGGATCATCCAGCTAAACCCCCCCATCGCACAAATAGAGTCTCTGCTTCCTAGAACACCCAGAAAGAACTCTTTTCTCTCTTCTCCCTTTGTGACACTGTGACTCACATATTAAATAAACACCCGTTCATCACTGCTTCAGTATAACAAGCTTATTTGACATCCTTAGAGTTTAGGACCCACCCTGCCAGGCTTTAGTTTGACCCAAAACTCATTCTCAGGTCTCCTCAACTCTGCTGTTAGAGTTCGGTGTGCTCTATACCAACGATGGACGACATCATAAGGTATGGTATTGATGACAGCCCGGTCGTAGTTGTTGTACCTAACATGGAAGCACGAGAAGAAAGATCTCAAACACACGTCAAAGACATCTGTTGCTTATTGAACAATTTTATATAAGGCTTTCCCTGTGTTCACTACTTGTCCCAGAGATGAAGTGACGTTAAGTCAATCCTCTCAGAAATACAGGATCGGAGAGAGGGGTTCCATTGCCTGTTGACCGTATATGTTTTTCTTTGGAGAATCTGGGGGTACAGGATCGCAGCTAAGTTCCAGCTGGTTTCTCCCATCTTAGGATGTGATGTTCTGACTGAGGCACTTTCCAGAGAGTAAGTCCGCATTGGCCAAAGTTCATGGGAGCATCGGGGAAAGCTCTGAGCTTTTTCCTCAGCAAGCTGAGGCAGGCAAGAGACATTGTACTAACAAAGCTTTCTTTTTAACAGGATGACTCATAACTTCTCAAGTGTCTCCCTTTATGGGAGAAATCCCAGTTATAGCCGAGTGGACAGTTCACCCAGGGATATTTGATCATTCATTCAATCCTAGCATTTACATGAACACTGCCTGTGCACTAGGCAAGCGTTGCAGATACGATGGTGAATATAGCAGACATGACACAACCTCAGCCTTCGAGGAGCTCTCAGCCTTCTATTGAGGAAGGTAGATGATAAATAAGAAGTACATAAACAAGATAATTTCAGCCAGTTGCAAATGCCATGGAAAAATAACAGTGTTACGTGATAAAGTGTGACTGGGAAATCTATTTAAACTGGAATGTTGAGTGGAGGGCTTTTTGAGGAAGTGACATTTGAGCTGGTACCTGTATGGTAAGAAACCAGCGATGTAACAAGCTGAGGGGGGGAGTGTTCTGGGCAGAGGGAACAGCAAGTACAAAGACTTGGGGTGGAATGGAATTTTATTGTGTTTGCAGAACAGCAAGAAGGCCATGAGCCTGGAGCTAAGCAAGCAAGGGGAATAATGGTGGGAGAAATGATATGGTGGATGCAGGGTAGTCAGAGGCCAAGGTAAAGACTTTAAACACGGGAAGCCACTGGAAAACCCTGGCTAAGATGAAGGACTTCTGTTTTTGCTATGAACATTCTATTGCATGTCTTTTGGCAAACATACATTCATTTCTGTCTGATATAAACTGAGGAATGGAAGTTCTGGGCCATTAAGGTATGTGTGTGCTCAGCCTTAATTGATAATGCCAAAGGTATTATTTTCAAAGAGAAACGAGCATCCCGTGGCACCATTTTTGGACATCACGCAACATTCATTAGTGTTAGATAGTACATGGCACAATCAGAATATCACAATATTCTTAGTTTCCCCATATAGAAAATGAGCATACTAACACCCGCTTAGCTGATCTCACAGGGCTATGGTGAGAATCAAGTGAAAGAATACAGTAGTCTTTCCTCCCAGGCTTCAAGGCGCCACAACTGGAAGGGGAAAAGGGCAAGAAAGCATCGTCTTCTTCAGGTCCCCCCCCCCACCCTTTTTCGTTTTTCACACAGAGGCTCCTCTGTTTCCCAGGCTGGAGTGCAGTGGTGCAATTCACAGTTCATTTCAGCCTCTAACTCCTGGGCTCCAGTGATCTTCCTCCTCAGCCTCCCGAGTAGCTGGGGCCACAGGCGTGCACCACCACGCCTGACTAATTTTTCAATTTTTTAGAGAGACAAGGTCTTTCTTTGTTGCCCCGGCTGGTCTCAAAGTCCTGGTCTCAAGCGATCTTCCAACCTCAGCCTCCCAAGGGATTATAGTCATGAGCCACTGCACCCAACCTTCACTAGGGTTTTGACACTCATTGTCACTTCAGGAAATGTCCAGCGCTGCATTAGGCACTTGCACAGATATTCTCTAATTTCCCCCCGTATCATCCCAGAAGGGAAGGTGTTAGTAATCTCCTTTTACATGTAAGGCAACTGAAACTTGGAGAAGTTAAACCTGCCACAGGGTTTATAAGTAGCCCAGCGGTTTTGAACTTAGGTCTCCCTAAATCGTTAACTCACCATTTATTCCAGAGAGCAGAAGAAATTATTGGAATTCCTGTGCTTGTTCATAAGGCCAACTTTTTACAGATCATAATTGTAATCTCTTGACAGTAAGTACAGACTTACAGTTTACAAGTATTTTCACACACACTATCTCATTGACCCTCTAAACTATCGTTTAACCCTGTGAGGTAAGTAATACAGCTATTAATCTTACTTCATAGATAAAAAAACAAACAAAACAATAAAGCCTTGTGATTTGCCCAAGGCTACATGGGATCTAGTATTCACTATTTATACTAGGTGACATCGTTTTCTAAAGTCAACAACTGGAAACTGCAGGAAAAAATTAACATTAAAATTCATAAGAAGGCAGTAAAGAAGGAATGGGGAAAAACTAGAGTGGGCAACGAGATAACAAAAATTTTAAATGTATGATTTCATTAAATGTTAATGGACTAGGTATAAGGCTAGACATACATATAGGTGAATGTTATAGAATTGAGAGTCAGATATAAGCCCATATATCTATATATCATTGATTTCCAGTAAGGGTGCTAAGACTATTCAGTGGAGGAAAGAAAAATCTCTTAGCCGGGCTCGGTGGCTCAGCCTGTAATCCCGCACTTTGGGAGGCTGAGGTGAGTGGATTGCCTGAGCCCGCGGGTTCGAGACCCGCCTGGGCAACTTGACGACACCTCATCTCTACAATAAATCAAAAAATCAGCCCGGCGTGGTAGCGCATGCCTGTAATTCTGGCTACTCGGAAGACTGAGGCGGAAGGATCGCCGGAGCCCAGGAGGTCGAGGCTGCGGTGGCCGGGAGCGGCCACTGCACTCCAGTCTGGGTGACAGAGTGAGACTCCAACTCAAAAAAAAGAAAAAGAAAAATCTCTTTAACAATGGTGCTGAGGTAACATCCTTAAGCAAAAGAATAGGATTGCACCCTTACCTCACACTATAAGCAAAAATTTACTAAAAATTAATTAGATGTAAATGTTAAGCTAAATGTAAGATCTCAAACTGTACCACTCTTAGGACAAGTCACAGGAGTAAAGCGTCATGACTTTGGATCAGGCAAAGCCTTCTTAGATACAACACAAGCAATGAAAAAAAAGATAAATTGAACTTCATCAAAACGTAAAGCTTTACTGCGCCAAATAATCCACTCGTCAAACGTCAAGCCAAAGAATAGGAGAAAACAGTTGCAAATAACATACCCAACAAGGAACATGACTTCAAAATATATAAAGAAGTCATGAAACTTACCAACAAGAAGACAAATGATCTAATTTAGAAATAGTAAAAATATTTTACCAAAGAAGATATGCAAACGGTCTAGAAGCACATTAAGTATGCTCAGTATCATTAGTTATCAGAGAGATGAAAATGAAAAACCATGGCGATATGCCACTTTATACCCACTAGGATGGCTGTAATAAAAAAAGACAGACAATAAGTGTCAGTAAAGAAACTGAACCTTTCGTATAATTACTGAGGAAGTGAAAACTGATGCAGCCACTGTGGAAAACAGGTTTACAGTTGCTAAAAATGTTAACCATAGAATTATCAATTGATTATGCCGGATGGTATTTTTAAATATTCCCTCTTTTAATTTTCCAATTTCCTTTTATTATTTCAAGTTTCATACCATGGCAGGAAAAGATACTTAATGCGATTTGTATCTTAAACTTTTAAAGACTTTTTTGTAGCCTAATATATTATCTATCCTGGAGAATATTTCATTTGTGCATGGAAGTAATGTGTATTCTGCTGCTTTTCAATGGATTATTTTGTATATGACAGTTAGATCCATTTGCTCCAAAGTTTAGTTCGCATGCAATGTTTCTTTATTGATTTTCTCTCTGCGTGATCTATCCGTTGTTGAAAGTGGAGCATTGAGTTCTATTTCTCTCTTCAGTTATATAATATTTGCTTTATATATTGTGTTCCACTGTAGGGTAGAGATATATTTACCATTGTGAGGTCTTCTTGATAGAGTGTGTCCTTTATTTTAATATAAATATCTTATGTGTCTCTTGCTACTGTTATAAAAATTCTTATGTTAACAGTAGCAAATATCTGTCTGGGGATGGGGAAACACCTCTTATCAACAGGGTGCCTGAATGAAACGTAATTGTACACCTAACCCTTAACTGTACCCCACAAAACCATAATAAAAAATATTGATTAAAAAAAAAATCCTTATGTAATTGGTGGTAAATTTGAAAAGCGAGAGTCATGACTTACCGTGTTGAACCAATGATGAGTTTCTTCCATTTGGATATACATATTTTGGGGAGGTTTTGATTTTAGGTATGACTGTTGTTCAAGCCAAACTACAAAATATCTGCAATTAAAAGGAAGCCCTAGAACCCCTGTATTACAAAATGTCAAGCCAAGATGGTGACAAATAATGAAGATTATTCTTATTGCTTACCCAAAACACTTTAATGATAATAATTTAGTGACTGTGAGGGTCCTCTTATATGCAGATTTCCTTCCACCTTTGCCATCCCTAAGACAGCAAGACCAACCCCTCCTCTTCCTCAGACTACTCAACATGAAGACAATGAGGATAAAGACCATTATGATGATCCACTTCCACTTCATGAATAGTACATATATTTTCTCTTCCTTATTATTTTCTTAGAACATTTTCTTTTCTCTACCTTATTTTATTGTAGGAATACAGTACATAATACATATAACATTAAAAAATATGTGCTAATCGACTATGTTATCAGTAAGGCTTTTGGCCAACGGTAAGCTACCAGTAGTTAAGTTTTGGGGGAGTTGGAAGTTATATGCAGATTTTCTTCTTGTAATTTATTTTTTTCTTTCTTGCTTTAATTTTTATTTTAAAGATGCGGGGTAAAATCCGTGGTTAGGTACATAAGTGATCATCGTACAGGTAAAGTTTGGACATCCTCTTGGTTCCCACTTCACCTGGTTTGAGATTGGATACCCTTATTGATGTTATGTGCCCCCCCTGGCAGTGTCCCACTATGGCTAATCCCTTTCTTATAGTATTATGATAAATTTTCAGGGTCCACTTATGAGTGAGTACATGTACTACTCAGATCTTTGTTTCTGTGATAGATCATTGGGTATTATAGACTCTGAATCCATCCAAGTTGCTGCAGAGTCCATAATTTTGTTTTTTTAATGTCTGTGTAATATTTCATCGTGTGTATGTACCACGTTTTCTTTATCCAGTCCACTTGTGATGGGCAGCACGGTTGCTTCCATGTTTTTGCTATTGTGAATAATGCTGCAATAAGCATGCGTGTGCAGGTGTCTCTTTTATAGACTGATTTGAGTTCCTCCAGAAGGGGAATTGCTGGGTTGAATGAAAGATCGATTTTTAGATCTTTTAGAAATAGCCACACTGTTTTCCACAGAGGTTGTACTAGTTTACACTCACCATACACAAAAACAACTCTAAATGGATCAAAGACCTAAATGTAAAACCTCAAACTATAAGAATTCTAGGCCAGGCTCGGTGGCTCAGCCTGTAATCCCAGCACTTTGGGAGGCCGAGGTGAGTGGATTGCCTGAGCCCGCAGGTTCGAGATCCACCGAAGCAACTTGGTAAGACCTCATCTCTACAATAAATCAAAACTAGCCGAGCGTAGTAGCGTACGCCTGTTGTTCTAGCTACTTGGAAGGCCGAGGCGGAAGGGTCACTGGAGCCCAGCAGGTCGAGGCTGCAGTGGCCGGGAGCGTGCCACTGCACTCCAGTCTGGGCAACAGAGTGAGACTCCAACTCAAAAAAATAAAAGAATTCTAGAAGAAAAAGTAGGAAAAACTCTTTTATTCACATTGGAACAGGCAACCAATTCTGGAACAGGCAACCAATTCTCGGTCAATTCTCCAAATGCAAATGCCATAAAAGATAGACAAGTGGGACTTCATCACACTGAAAAGCTTCTGCAAAGCAAAAGAGACCATCAAGAGAGTGGAGAGACAGCCCACAGAATGGGAAAAAATATTTGCCAACTGTATATCTGACAAAGGGCTAACATCCAGTATCTACAAGGACCTCAAATATGCCGAAAGGAAATAAACAAACAGCCCCATTAAAAAGTGGGCAAAAATATGAATAGACACTTCTCAGAAGAAGACATAAGAGCACCTAAGAGATACATGAAGCAATGCTCAGTCTCATTAATCATCAAAGAAATGCAAATTAAAACCGCACTGAGGTACCACCTAACTCAGTCAAGATGGCCATGATCAATAACTCAAAAAATAACAGATGCTGGAGAGGATGTGGCAAAAAGGGAACACTTCTACACTGTTGGTGGGAGTGCAAACTAGTACAGCCTGTGTGGAAATCAGTGTGACAATTCCTAAAAGTTCTAAAAATCGACCTTCCATATGACCCTGCAATCTACCTACTGGGAATATACCTGGAAGAACTCAATCACTCTATGAAAAAGATACCTGGACACACATGTTTATCACAGCAGTGTTCACAATAGCAAGAACATGGAACCAGCCCTGCTGCCCATGAAAAGATGACTGGTTAAAAAAAATGTGGTACATATACACAATGGAATATTATGCGGCCATAAAGAAGAACAAAATCATGAACTTCACAACAACCTGGATGGAATTAGAGTTTATAACACTGAATGATCTTTCACAGAAACAAAGATCTGAGTATGACAAAATCATTTTTCACAGACATTAAAAAAAACAATATAGAAATTCATATGGAAGCAAAAAATAGCCTAAACAGCTAAAACAATCCTCAGCAAAAAGCTGGAGGCATCACACTTCCAGATTTTGAACTTTAATACAAGGCTACAGTATTCAAGACAGTATGGTACTAGTACAGGGATATATACATAGACCAATGGAGCAGGACAGAGAATCCAGAAATAAAACCATGGTCCTTCAACCAACTAATTTTCAACAAAGCCATCAATAACAAACATTGGGGAAAGGAAACTCTATTTAGCAAATGATGTTGGGAAAACTGGCTAACCATATGCAGAAGAATGAAACTGGACCCCACCCTATCACCATATACAAAAATTAACTCAAGATGGGGCAATAACTTAAATGTAAAACCTCAAACCATAAGACTCTTAGAAGAAAACTTGGGGAACACCCTCCTGGATGTCGGAGTAGGCAATGAATTCATGGCCAAGTCCTCAAAGCAAATGCACCAAAAGTTAAGATTGACAGGTCGGACCTTGTTACACTGAAAAGTTTTTGCACAGCCAAAGAAATAATCAAGACAGTAAAGTGACAACCCACAGAATGGGACAAAATATTTTCAAGTTATGCATCCAAGACCTAACCTCCAGGATGTACAAGAAAGTCAAATAAATTGACAGGGAAAAAAAAAATCCAACCCCATTAAAAAGTGGGCAAAGGACATGAACAGACACTTCTCAAATAGACATTCAAGCAGCCAACAAACATACGAAAAAATGCTCAGCCTCACTAATCATCAGAGAAATGCAAATAAAAACTAAAATCCGATATCACTTAACATTTGTAAGGATGGCTATCATTAAAAAGTCAAAAAGCAACAAGTGCTGAAGTGTCTGTGGAGAAAAGGGAATACTTCTACACTGTGTGTGGGAATGTAAGCTAGTTCAACCTTTGTGGAAAGCAGTGCAGCAATTTCTCAAATAATTAAAAATTGAACTTCCATGTAATCTAGCCATCTCTCTTCTGGTAGTATACCCAGAGGAACATAAATCACTCTGCCAAAAACATCTGCACATATATGTTAACTGCAGCACTATTCACCATAGCAAAAACACAGAACCAACTCAGATGCCCATCAAAAGTGGATTGGAATCCCAGCACTTTGGGAGGCCAAGGCGAGTGGATTGCCTGAGACCTTGGTTTTGAGACCAACCCGGGCACCTTGGTGAGATCGCATCTCTACAATAAATAAAAAATTGACTGGGCGTGGTAGCACATGCTTATAGTTCTGGCTACTTGAAAAGCTGAGGCAGAAGGATCGCCTGAGCTCAGCAGGTCTGTGCTGGGGTGGCCATGAGCATGCCACTGCACTCCAGCCTGAGCGACAGAGTGAGGCTCCAACTGAAAAAAAAAAGGTGGACTGGATAAAGAAAGTGTGGTACATATATAGGATGGAATATTATGCAGCCACAATGAAGAACAAAATCACAGCCTTCGCAGTGCCATGAATGCAGCTGGAGACCATCATACTATAAGTGAACTATCACAGAAACAAAGAACTGAATACTGCATGTTCTCACTCATAAGTGGGCCCTGATCACTGGTCACAAGAACACAAGGGTGGAATTGGCAGACGCTGGACACTGCTGGGTGGGGGTGTGGGGATGGGGAATGTGGCAACAACACTGGGTACCAGGTCCACTATCAGAGGGAGAGAGGGCCAGCTTGAAGCCCAAACTTCACCTGTATGCAACTTACTTGTGGAATAAATCCTCACTTGTACCCCACATGTCTAAAATTAAAAAAATTTAAAAACAAAATGGAAACACAACATACCAATTCTAAGAGGCAAGTTTATAGCAATACATGCTTAGAGCAAAAAAGAAGAAAGATCTTAAATAAACAACCTGAAGTTATACCTCAACAAACTAGGAAAAAAAAAACCCCCACAAAAACCAACTAAGCCCAAAGTCACCAGAAAGAAGGAAATAATAAATATCAGAACAGAAATAAGTGAAATAGAGACCAGAATACTAATAGAAAAGATAAAAAAACCCTAACAGTTGGGTTTTTGAACAGATACACAAAATCAGCAAACCTCAATCTAGATCAAGAAAAAAGTGAGAAAACTCAAATAAAATAATAAATGAAAGGACATATTACAGTGAATACTACATAAATATAAAGAATCTTATGAGACTACTGTACTATGAACTGTTATATGCCAACAAATTTTATAACCTAAAATAAATGAATAAATTCCTAGATGCATACAATCTACCAAGATTGAATAATGAAAAAACTAAAATAGAAACAGACCAATAATAGGTAAAGAGAATGAATCTGTAGTAAAAAGCCTCTCATCAAGAAAAAGCCCAGAATCTGATAGCTTTACTGCTAAATTTTATCAAACATCTAGGAAGAACTAATACCAATCCTTCTCAAACTCTTTCAAAAAATCCAAAAAGAGGGAATACTTCTGCACTCTTTTTATGAGGTTAGCACTATCCTGATTCCAAAGCCAGATGGGAGCATTATCAAAAAAAAAAAAAAGCAGGCCAATATCCCTGATATACTTAGATGCAAAAATCCTTAACAAATACTTGAAATTTGAATTTAGCAGCACTTTGTTAAAAGGATCATTAACCATAATCAAGTGGAATTTATCTCAGGCATGCAAGGATGATTTTAACATATGCAAATTAATAACTATGAGACACCATATTAGCATGGGGAACAAACACCATATGATCATCTTAACAGATAAAAAATTTGGCAAAATTCAACATCCTTTCATGATAAAAACTGTCAACATTATAGGAATCAAAGGAACGTACAAAAACACAATAAAAAGCATATATGACAAACCCACAGATAATATCATACTAAACCATGAAAAGTTGAAAGCTTTTCTCCTAAGATCAGAAATGAGAAAAGGATGACCACCCTCACCACTTCATTTCAACACAGCACTGAAAGTCCTAGCTACAGGGTGCCTGAATGAAACGTCATTGTACACCTAACCCTTAACTGTACCCCACAAAACCATAATAAAAAATACTGATTAATGAAAAAAAAAAAAAAAGGCATTCAAAATATAAAGGAAAAAATTTAAATGTCCCTGGTCACAGATGACATGATCTCATATGCAGAAAACCTTAATTATTCCACCAAAAAGCTGTTGGAATTAATAAATGAATTAGTTACTCTGCAGGATATAAAGTCAACAGACAAAAGTCAGTAGTTTCTATATGCTAACAAGGAGCTATCCAAAAAAGAAATTAAAAACCAATCTCAATAATAGCTACAAAAAATTAAAATACTTCAGAAAAATTTAACCAAGGAAGTGAAAGACCTGTATACTTAAAACTATAAAACATCAATGAAAGAAACTGGATAAGACACAAATTAAAAAAAACATATCCCTTATTCCTGAATTGGAAGAATTAATATTGTTAAAATGTCCACACTACCCAAAGTGACCTACAGATTTGATGCAATTTCTATAAAAATTCCAATGATATTTTTCACAGAAACAGAAAAAAAAAATCTTAAAATTCATATGGAACCAAAAAGTCCACGAATAACCAAACCAATAGTAAGCAAAAAGAACTAAGCCAAAGGCATCACGCTACCTAATTTCAAAGTATACAGAAAATCTATAGTAACCAAAACAGCATTGTACCAGCATAAGAATAGTCACATAGACCAATGGACTAGAACAGAGACCCTAACTATAACCTACACCCAGAAATAAATCCATGCATTTATAGTTGGCTGATTTTTGCCAAAGGTTCAATGAACACACATTGGGGAAAGAACAGTCTTCTCAATAAATGATGTTGGAAAAACTGGATATCCACATGCCAAGTAAGAAAATTATACCTTTCTTTTGCACCACATTAAAAAATCATCTCAAAATGAATTAAAGACGTAAATGCAAGGCTGAAAACTATAAAACTTCTGGAAGAAAACATAGGGGAAAACCTACATGACAACGGTCTGGGCAATGATTTTTTTGAATATCAATTTAAAAACACAGGCAACAAAAGCAAAAATAGACAAATGGTATTACATCAAATTAAAAAGCTTTTGCACAGCAAAAGAAACAATCAACAGAGTAAAGAGACAACCTACAGAGTGGGAGAACATTTTTGCAAACTATGTATCTGACAAGGAGTTAATATCCAAAATATATGAAAAACTCAAAATAGTAAGAAATAATCTGACTCAAAAATGGGCAAAGGCTCTGAATAGACATTTCTCAAAAAAAAAAAAAGATATACAAATGACCAACAGGTATATGAGAAAATGTTCAACATCACTAATCGTCAGAGAAATGCAAATCAAAACCACAGTGAGATATCACCTCATACTCATTAGTATGGTTATCATAAAAAAGACAAAAGATAGCAAGTGTTGACAAGGATGAGGAAAAAAGAGAACCATTACACACTATTGGTGGGAATGTCAATTAGAAAATTAAAAATAGAACTACCATATAATCCATCAATTCGACCACTGGGTATGTGTCCAAAGAAAATGAAATCAGTATGTTGAAAACATATCTTCCATGTTCATTGCAGAATTATTCACAATAGCTAAGACACGGAATCAACATAGCTAGAATACATGGGTGAGAAGGTAAACAAAACGTGATATATATACACAATGGAATATTATTCAGTCTTAAAAGGAAGGAAATCCTGCCATTTGTGACAACATGGATGAACCTGAAGGACATTATATTAAGTGGGGTGGGGGAACACAACATCAGTAAGGATACATGATCTCAAACCAGGCAAGGTGGGGACCAAAGGGAGGCCCAAACTTTACCTGTACAGTGACCATATGTATATACCTAATCCTGAATTGTATCCTACATCTTTAAAATAGATAAAAATAAAAAGAATAAAAAAAAAAAGAAAGAAAGAAATAAGGCAGGCACGGAAAGACCAAAAATATTGCATGATTTCATGTGGAATGTGAAAAGCTTATCTCATAGAAGTAGAAGGTAGAATAGTGTTTAACAGAGGTTAGGGGTAGGAGAGCAGTGGTTGGGGAGATGTTGCTCAAAGGATACAACCATTATGTACCCATAATTAAAAATACAAATTTAGCCAGGCTCGGTGGCTCAGCCTGTAATTCCGCACCTTTGGGAGGCTGAGGTGAGTGGGTTGCCTGAGCCCGCGGGTTCGAGACCCGCCTGGGCAGCGAGACCCTATCTCTACAATAAATCAAAAAAATCAGCCAGGCGTGGTAGCGCGCGCCTGTAATTCTGGCTACTTGGAAGGCTGAGGTGGAAGGATCGCCGGAGCTCAGCAGGTCGAGGCTGCAGTGGCCGGGAGCGGCCACTGCACTCCAGTCTGGGCCACAGAGTGACTCCGACTCAAAAAAAAACCAAACAAAAAAACCAAATTTAAATTCAATAAAATAAAATAATCTTAAATGAAATTTGCATGTGGTTAGTTATTACTTATTGGTTACACTTTGATACTTTTTTATTGTCCTTTCATAGTACTTAGAAAATACTACCTGTAGGATTTCTGTTTTCATGAGGTTAATGATACCTTTTTTTCAGCCTAAAACCTTGGAATTTTGAGTAATTTTCTCTGGTATTTGGAAATTACTTTAATCCTCTGTTTAGAGTTCAGAAGTGCTGTTTGTTTTTGATGTGATTAACTAGTTAAACTTTCAATAAAGTTATTGTATACTCTTTATGTTAAAAAATAGCAAATGCTGGTGAGGATGTATAGCAAGTGCAACTCATATACGGTTGGTAGGAATGTAAGTTAGTACAAGCAAAATGGATAACTGTGAAGTTCCTTAAAAAAAATAAAAATAGAACCAAAAGACCCACTATTGGGTATATATCCAAAGGAAATGAAATTAGTATGTCAAAGGGATACCTGCATTCCCACTGTCATGGTTTATTTTATCAATTTGAGTAGATTGCGGGATGCCTATATGCCTGGTGAAGTATTATTTTTGGGTGTGTCTGTGAGGGTGTTTCCAGGGGAGCTTGGCATGTGAGTCAGTGGAAAAGGGATGAAGACCTGCCTTCAACGGGCAGGCACCATCTAATTAGCTGGAAGTCTGGTTGGAACAAACAGGTAGAGGAAGGGGGAACCTCTCTCTGCTCTCTGTCCTTGGACCTCAAACTACAGGTTCTTCCACTTTTGGACTCTTGAGCTTGCATCAAGCAGCCTCCTGTGGGTTCTAGGGCCTGCATTCTTGGACTGGGGTCTGCACTGTCAACTTCCCTGGTTGAGGCTTCCAGAGTTGGACTGAGCCACAATACTGCCTCTCTGCTTCTCCAGCTTGCAGACGGACTCTTGTAGGACTTCACCTCCATAATCATCTGAGCCATTACACCTAGTAAATACCCTTTCATATATCCTATTGGTTTGTCTCTCTGGAGAACCCTGACTAATACAGTCATGTTTACCACATCACTATTCATAATAGCCAAGACATGGAATCAACCTGTGTCTATCAGTAGATGACAGATTTTTTTTTTTTTGAGTTGGAGTCTCACTCTGTCACCCAGACAGATTTTAAAATGTAGTATATATACTTATACACAATGGAATACTATTCAGCCATAAAAAAGAATGAAATCCTGTCATTTGCAGTGACATGGATGGAACCAGAAGGACAAATATCACATGATCTCACTCATGCGGAATCTAAAAAAGTTGATTTTACAGAAGTAGACAGTAAAATAATTAGAGGCTGGAAACTGTAGGGGTGAAGGGGACATGGAAGGAGGTTGGTTATCAGGTACAAAAGTTACAGTTAGATAGGAAGAATAAGTTCTGGTGTTCTATTATACAGTTGGGTGACTATAGTCAACAATAATATATTGTATTCGTCAAAATAATTAGAAGAGCGGTTTTGAATGTTCTCACCACAAAGAAATAGCAAGTGTTTCAGGTGATGGATACACTAATTACCTAGATTTGATCATTACACAATACATATATGTATCAAAATATCAAATTATACCCCATAAATAAGTACAATTATCATGTGTCAATTAAAAACAACATAAATTTTTAAAAAATTGCTAAGAGTTCATGTGCGTTCACCACAAAAAGTGATAAAGAATATGATGCAATTCATATTAGCTCAGTTTAGCTTAATATAATGGTTAGTTCGATTTAACCATTATACAATATATACATAATTCAAAACATGTTATATAAAATAAACATGTATAATGTTAATTTTTCAATAAAAAGTCATTGGTTCAGAAAAAATAAGATATATAAATGACCAATAAGTACATGAAAAGATCCCCAACATCATTACATAATGGAATATTATGCAGCCACAAAAAAGGACAAAATTATGGACTTCCCAGAAACTTGGATGGATTTAGAGTCTATAATACTCAGTGATCCATCACAGAAACAAAGAACTGAGTACCACATATTCTCACTCATAATTGGACCCTGAACAACTATCATGATACTACAAGAAAGGGATTGGCAGTAGTGGGACACAGTTGGGGGGTGGCACATAACATCAATAAGGATACCTGATCTTAAACCAGGTGAAGTGAGGATCAATGGGAGGCTCAAACTTCACCTGTATGATGACTGCTTATGTACCTAATCCTGAACTGTATCTCACATCTTTAAAATAAAACAAACAAAAAGCTAAAACCCCAAGGATATACCCACTATAATGGTCAAAATGAATAAGACTGATAGCACCAAGTATTGGCAAGGGCATAAGGCAGCTACAATTCATACACTGTTGGCTGTGTAAAATTATACAACTACTTTGGTAAAACTTTTTTGCAGTTGCTTATGAAACTAAGTACTCACCTGTTTTATGACAGAGCAGTTTCACTTTTAGCTATATACCTTAGTGAAATGAAAACATATCCACAACTGAAAATCTTCTACAAAGCAAAAGAAACCATCAAGAGAGCAGGGAGACAGCTCACAGAATGGGAAAAAATATTTGTCAAATGTATGTCTGACAAAGGCCTAACATCTATGATCTACAAGGAACTCAAACGTGCTGAAAAGAAAAAAAAAACAAACAGCCCCAGTACAAAGTGGACAAAAGATATGAATAGACACTTTTCAAAAGAAGACATATGAGCAACCAACAGATACATGAAAAATGTTCAGCCATACTAATCATCAGAAAAATGCAAATTAAAACCACACTGAGGTACCACCTAACTCCAGTCAGGATGGCCATCATCAATAACTCAAAAAACAACAGATGCTGGATAGGATGTGGGGAAAAGGGGGCACTTCTACGCTGTTGTTGGGAGTGTAAACCGGTACAACCTCTGTGGAAAACAGTGTGGCAATTCCCAAAAGATCTAAAAATTGACCTTCCATATGACCCAGCAATCCCTCTTCTGGGAATATACCTGGAGGAACTCAAATTACTCCATGAAAAAGATATCTGCGGCCGGGCTCGGTAGCTCAGCCTGAATTCCCAGTGCTTTGGGAAGCCGAGGTGAGTGGATTTCCTGAGCCTGCGAGTTCGAGACCCACCTGGGCAACTTGGCGAGACCTCATCTCTACAATAAACCAAAATTAACTGGGCGTGGTAGCACATGCCTTGTAGTTCCAGCTACTTGGAAGGCCGAGGTGGAAGGATCACCGGAGCCCAGCAGGTCGAGGCTGCGGTGACGGGGAGCGTGCCACTGCACTCCAGTCTGGGTGATGGAGTGAGACTCCAACTCAAAAAATAAAAATAAATAAAAGAAAAAGATATCTGCACATGCATGCCTACTGCAGCATCATTAACAATAGCAAAAACATGGGACCAACTGTGTTCCCCATTGGAAGTGGACTGGATAAAAAACAGTTGTACATATACACAGTGGAATATTACACAGTCATAAAGAAGGACAAAGTTATGAACTTTGCAGCAACTTGGATGAATTTAGAGTCCACAATACTCAGTGATCTATCAAGAAACAAAGAATTGAGTACCACATGTTCTTACTCATAAGTAGACCCTGAACAATGATCATAATACCATAGGAAAGGGATTGGCAGTAATGGGAAACTGCCAGGGGAAGCGGGGGCACACTTCATCAATAAGGTACCTGATCTCAAACCAGGCGAAGTAGGGACCAAAGTTAGGCCTAAACTTTACCTGTACAATGATCATTTGTGTATCTAATCCTGAAGTGTACCCTACATACTTAAAATAAAAAAATTAAAAAAGAAAACATATCCTCAAAAACACTTTTATATGCAGCTTTATTCATAATAACCCCAAACTGGAAACAGTCCAGGCATCTATTCACAAAATAATAGACAAACAGAATGGAGCAGGCAAAACTAATTAAACTGTGATTTCCTCTGGGAAAAAAATTAAACTGTGATTTCCTCTGGGTTGTGTGTGAAGGAGTATGGGGATTCTTCCAATAGTGATAGTAGTATTTTATGTCTCAATAGTGGTTTGAGTTACAAAGGTACATCCATTTGTCAAAACTCAGTAAGTGTATATTTAATATTTTTATACATCATTGCATATAAATTTTAACTTAAAACAAATACATAAACAAATATGAACTCTAATAATATAAATATTGAGGTATTTTAGAGAGATGTATACTGATATCTGCAGTGCGCTTTCAAATGCATAAAATAAGATTATCTGATAAATGGATAGATGAAGAGATAAGTGATAAAGAAAGTATAGTAATATCTTAATGGTAGAATCTAGGTGGAGGTTTATACTTTTCTATATGTTTAAGAACGTTGGAAAAATATTGTTTTAGGTAATGGGTATACAAGAGATGACTGAGGGAGAGTTTCCCAGAGGAACTTATCCAGGGGAGGTGAATTAATATTTACATAGCTCCTACTACAAGTCAGGAGCAATAGTTTATTTTTATCTTCCCAAAACTGGGTATAGTAGGCATTATTGCTATAACTGAAAACTCATGACCAGCAAGTTAAGTGACTTGTCCAAGGCTAAGAATCAATAAATGGCAGTCAGGATTTCACACTTCCTTCTGATTACTACTCTTTGTAGTATATCAAGTTTTACAGCTACCTTCATCCTGCCTCTGCACCCCATATCTCCTTCCTTTATTGTTTTTCCTTAGCACTTATCATCATTTGTTATATTATATATTTGCTTATTTATTTTTTATTAATTGTCTCCTCCCACTAGAATGAGAATTCCACAAGGGTCAGGAATGTTTGTGTGCTTTGCTCACAGTTGCATCTCCAGTGGCAAGAACAATGGCTGGCTCTTGGTAGATGCTCAAGAAATATTTGCTGAGTAAATTGAATTAATGCACAGTAGGTGTTACCTTGGAATAAGTAGAAGCAGGAAAGGTAATCCATATTCAAAGCATCATAAGAAAATGCTTGGCTACAAAATGCACAATTGGCTCCAGAAGCCTAAAGCAGTTTGGTGTAGCTAGGACAGAATGTGTGTGGGAAACACAAATTGCACGGTATGATGCTAGAAGAGTAAGAAGAGATCAGATCATGCAGAACCTTATAAGTCATGAGGAAGACTCTGTTCTTTCTCTGACAGACATTGAGGAGGCTTAGGATCCTAACAGGGGGGCAAAAGATAAGAATTGTATTTCAGGAAGAATGTCCTAGCTGTAGCATGAAAAATGAATACAAGGGAGGCTCATGGTGGAAGCAAGGACATCAGTGAAAACTTCAGCAATGGTACATAAGAGAATGGTCTCACTGAAAGAATGGCATTGTAGATAGAAAGCAGGGGATGGTTTGAGAAAAATTCAGGAGGTAGAGTCGATAAGATTGTGTAGTTTGAAGGAGAGGGAAAAATTAAATATTACTCTTGGTTTATTGTTTGGGAAACTTGGTGTATGGTGGTGCCATTCAGTGACACTGCGGAAACAAGTGAAAGAGTGGGCTTAAAATGAGTGGATATGATGAGTTCAGTTTTGAATGTTATATATTTTTTTGTATTTTAAAAGATATCTAAGTTGTGATATCCAGTAGTCAATTAGATACCCTGGTCAAAATCTGGGCTAAAGACATAGATATTGCCATTACGACTTTGGATGCTGTAACTAATCACTGAGGATAATTTAATAACTGTTTTTCATTTTAATAGTGTTGTCATTTAAAAACGACTACCACAATATCTGCCCCCTCCAAATAATTTAATATTAGCCTATTTATTATTCCATGGGAATTATAATAAGAATATAAATTATTCTATAATAAAAAGCTATAGAGTAGTAAGATTAAAATGTGGCATTATATTAGAAAGCTATTATTTGGCAAATAGATTACATGGGGGATAGTTCTTTGGCACTCACCTGATCAGATACAGCTCTTTGTTCCATGGGTATATATTTAAGACTGGTCCAATCCCTATCATGTGGTTGCGACATTGTCCAGTATCTTCAATATATTCATGCTTCAATGGCACTTTGCTGAGGAGTTCAAATTCCTCAGGAGCTTTTTGAAGTACCTGTTCTGCTGCATAGAATCCATCTACTAGCAGTGTCCTGCCACCTGTTCCTTCATGTTTAAGACAGTGAAACACTTGAATGCTAAAGAGGGAAAAGAAAAGTAAGTTCTTCTGTCCACTGGAGAAGAGAGAACATATCAAAATTATAGAAAATTATACACAAAATTATTATTAAAACTACTTGTGTTATTTTCTTTTGATGATGAAATAAATCTCATTTCCTAATTGTCTCTCATAGCCAGTTGTGCTTTTTGTGTTTTAAAATATTAATGCCACTAGATGTTTCATCTAAACATATCTAACATCTATATGTACTAGACCCTGGGAATACAGGCATGAATAAGATATAGCCTCTGTTTTTAAGAAGCTCATTGTCTAGTAAGAAGAGATGAAGCAAATAAATACCAATAACTAATGATAAGTGCTTTAATAAAGTTGTATATGAGATATAGTGGGACCATAAAGAAATGAATAATCTGTTCTAGTGGGATGTTGTATAATTAAATATTTTGGGGAAAAATAAGATGGCTTTGCCTAGTCTTCAAGAATGAGCAAGAATCGAACTAGAATGAGATTGAGGTGAGCAGAAGGCATTCTAGGCAGAGAAAAAGCATGACCAAAGATAGCAATGTAAAACAACAAGGCATATTTAAGGAAGAGAGTAAGAAGTTTCTATTGGCATAGCATAGAGAACTACATAATACTTTTAATCAGTGAAACTATGTAGCCATACTGACATTTTAAAGAGTTGATTATGGTGATACTGTGGAAGGTGAATTGGTAGGGAGCAAGATGAAAAAAATTTGAAAATTAACTTGAATAACTGAAATAGGAAATAAAAGTATTGAGAGCTTGGGCTTAGAGAGATGTGTTATAGAGGACACACATGAGAGATACAACCAAGGTAGAACTGGCAGAATTTGATAACTGATTATATATGGAGAATGAAGAACAGACAGAAATCTAGAATGACTCCAGGTTTCTCACTTGGGCAACCTGAAAAATGATAACACTATTTACTAAGACAGAGGTTGCAGGCAGATAATGAGAAGGTATGAGGGGTTAAGGAAGAAGTTCAGTTTAGGGCCATGTTGAAATAACCAAATCATATGTATCCGAATATGTCAACAGGAGAAAGGGAGGGTGACTATTAATGGACTGGAAACACTAAAGTAGAATTTTTAAATTAATGAGTAAAAATACATAGGAATTTAATCAAGTAAGCAAAAATAAGAAACATTAAGCAAATTACAATAAGAGATAAACATAAGGAGAGATGGAATAGAATCAAGAGGAATCTAATATGAATGCAAGTAAAACGAAAATAAGTTCTGGCCATACTGAAATTTCTGTGAAACTTTTAGGTTAGGATTATTTAGTGGCCAGTTAAAGATGTTTAACTCAGAAGAGAGGTAAATTTTGTAATCTATGGGTGGTAGCTAAAGCCAAAAGCACAAAATAAGTCATTTGGAGAGATCATTTCAAGTAAGAAAAGAGAAAAAAAGAGAATACCTTGAGGAACAATAATATTTAGAACATGAACAGAGGAAAATAAGCCAGCAAAGCAAGCTGAGGAAAAATGGTCAGAGGTATAGAAAGAAAGAATGGATATTTAAGAAGAGATAGTAGTTAATGGTACTACACTGCAAGGGTCAAGTAAGATGAAGGCACACACCGGATATGGCAATAAGTTAGTTGCTGGCAATTATGCAAAGAGTAACTTTAATTAGGAGGTGGATGAGTTTGGAAACCTAGCTGCCTATGGATTTGAGGGGTGAATAGGAAGTAAGAATGAAACAATGTTTAATATAGATAATTATTTTAATAAGTTTAGCTCTGGAGGGGAAGAGAAAGACATGGCTGTAGCTAGAAGAAGACAAAGTCCAAGGAGATACAAAAGTAGAGGACTGAGATATGAGAAGCTGATAGAGGAAGGAGTCAGTAGTTATGGAAGGGCCAAAGACAGAGAAGAGAGAAATCCCGAAGGAGGCAGGGAAAGATGAGATACAGAGCAAAGGTAGCTTTAGACAGGACAAGGCATACAATCATGAAGATGGTGATGACTACAAGGAATAAAATGATAATGATAATAGACAATATTTACTGAATACTTAATGTGTGTCAGGCAGTATGCCAAGTGCCTTAAATACAGCATATAATTTAATCCCTTAGCAACACTAAAGGATAAGTTTGATTTCTAATGCTATTTTACAGATAAAGAAACCAAGGTATAGAAAGGTTAACTTACTTGTCCAAGATCACAAATTTAACATATGTTCAGGCTGGGATGCAGATTCAGGTCTGGTTGATGCCATAGCCTGAACTCTTAACCATTATTACCATATTGCTAATCTACTTATTCCTTGCCATTGATTAGAAAGGGATAAACAGTTGTTTATCTCTGTTAGTGACCATAAAAGTAGAAGTTAGTCAATATTTGAACCTCAGCCCCTGTCACCACTTCTTATCCCATCTTCTCTTTCTTCCTTCTGCATCCCCTAGAATTAGGGTGCAGGGCTGTTGGTCTCTGCATATATTAATAACATTGAACAGGATGTCTAAAAGCTGTTTTTTCCTTCCTCCTATGAACACAATATTCTTGAATTCCAAACCCTTAAAGGAAATCAATGTAGCCATAATCAATTGCATATTATCCTCTCATACAGTCTTCAAAAATAAAATCTGTATGCACATTCACTTTACTAATATTTTGTATCTCAGGCTCATTATCTTATTTTGTATTAATGTTTTAAAGCAAAGTTTATTAGAGAAAAAAGAGGGGAAAGATAGACATGCCAGGGCTGTCATAGGTGAGAGAACCCACCAGGCTCATCATCTTATATGCACAAGCAAGATCAACAATAACAAAAAATAATCACAGAGGTACTTCTAATAAGTAGTAAATTGTAGGATAGTTAGGTGTAGTATATATTATCTTAGGCTTAAGAATTTCTGATGCCATGTGAAAAAAGTTATTCTTTGCAACTTTTTGTAAACCAGATTAAAATTCCTCTTAATACTATACCCAAAGCAGCTGTGTTTGCATGAATGACTCTTTTGCAATATGTTTTGTTTTGTTTTTTGAGGGAGGTCTCACTCTGTTGTCTTGGCTGGAGTGCAGTGACATGATCATGGCTCACTGCAGCCTCGAACTCTTGGGCTAATGCAATTCTCTGATCTCAGCCTCCTGAGCAGTTGGGACTATAAGCATGTGTCACCATGCCCAGCTAAATTTTTGATTTTTTGTAGAGACAAGCTATTACTATTTTGCCTAGGCTAGTCTTGAACTTCTGGGCTCAAGCAATTCTTCCACCTCTGCCTCCCAAAGTATGCAATATGTTAATAACTAAATGGAAGCAAACTTTACAAATTCTAAAACTAACGGTTAGCTAATATATTTGGTGGGGGATAATTTATAATTACTCTGAAAAAAATATAAATTTAACAAAGTTAAAAGTCCATTTACATAGTAAGGTGGGTCTTTAAATATTTTTTATTCCTATGTGTCTAAAGAAGACTGAACTAGGGTATTTCAAAATGATCATGCTTCTAGGCAAAGGCAAAGAAACAGTCACACAAATTCATAGTAACAGATTTGATCTTGGTTCAAACAAAATAGAAAATAATTAAGAAACTATCAAGACCATTATGTGTAAAAACCATATTTTGTAAAAATCTATTCCATTTACCCACAAGGCTCTTGAAAATAGGTAGTGTCAGTGTGTCGATCCAGAGCTAGCTTGGTGTATGCAGTGTCACCTCTGGAGAAGTCTGAAGTGAAATACCACATCCTTCCATAGATGGTTTCTCTGTAAATGAAATAAAGGAAGACCTATTAGCTATTTGAAATTTTCATTCTTTTCCTTCAAAACTCTTTCTAATGTTTTGTTTTGTTACTCACAAATAACAATAGATTTTTTGGGTTCCAGATTTCTATCCATAAGGTGAAAATGACAGCTGAACACAATGCCAGTCTTGACAATTCTGTCACTGAAGAAGATTCTAGAAAGTTGAGGGAAAAACTGTGGAAGTATAATGCATTCTGAGAGCTTAGAGAATCATCCCACTCTGTTTGTGTCTATTTTTCAGAGTCTTCAGTCAAGGTTTTTTTCCTGTACTCTCCTTCTTTCATAGAAAAAGATGATGTGGCTGCTTCTAAAAGTGATTTTTTTACTTTATTAAAAATTTTAAGCTGTTGTCTTTTATTAATATTATTATTTTCAATAACAGCATTCATTTGCTAATATCTTGGAAAATCCAATTTGCAAGGGTGACTGAAGAGTTTCTATATTCTTCATATGACATGGTAATGATTAATGTAAACCTTTACTCATCTTTTGGACATGGAGCTAATAAGGAAAAGAAAAATGAATAGATTATGTTAGCAAGTATTTAGTGACACTTCCTGTGTTATTGTTGCATTTCTCCTTGAGATATACTTCATAGATTTGATTTTGTAATTATTTTCCTGGTGAGCCCAAATCTGACTAAAGGTCATGTTGATTCTTAGCTTTCAGAGTTTCAGGGTTTATCTTATTCCAAGTCCAAATAGGAAGTACTCTTCCATTTGAACTATGAGGAGGAACCAAAAAAACAAAAAACAAAAACAAAAACAAACAAACAAACAAAAACGGAATTATTTTTTGGAGGATGGGCTCCTTGTAGTACAGGCTTCCTCCGCTAGGTAAGTGTTGTAGGAAGTCATTGGCATCAGTGTTGTGATGTAGCATTGTTGTGAGAGGCTGCATTCGGCTTCAGTTTTTGTTTTTTGAGATTCTTTCAATGCTTTTGCAAATTTCATGACGGTGATTTACATGAAAAATTTGCCTGCACAGTGCTGAATGTTCAGCAGTTTTTACCAAAAAGGCATAACCCCTGTGCCCCACCCTCCCTATTCACCCCACTCGTCCTGAGTGATGTTTTTTTTGTTTCCTCAGATGGAAAAAGTCCTCAAAGGGAAACGTTTTGCTGATGTAGAAGAGGTAAAACAAAAAAACAGCAGAAGCATTAAAAGGTATCAAAATTGATGAGTTCTAAAACTGTTTTGAGCAGTGGAAAAAGCCGAAGGTGACTGAAGCTTAAACATGTAAGAATGAATACACAATTTTTAATAAACAAATTCAGTTTGGGGGGGCTTCCCCCTCGTATAACACCTAAAGTTCTCTCGATTCATTGCTCACTAGCACTGTTTCTTTCACTTAAAATTTCTCAAACTGTCTTTCAAACTAAATGGTTCAAAGATGCTGCTGATTATGCTCTACCAGCACAGGGCAAATGACCTAGCATACTATCTGCTACACAATGAGCTATACCTGGGTCTTATTAAGTAAAAGGCAAGTAGTAATTATAATAAAGTAGGTTTACATCGCATTTAGTACTATAGGAGATAAATCTACATACCACCCAGAAGTGCAGAATGGTAATGAAAACACTACTGTGCTTAGGACCAGGAAACCTGAGCTATTTGAATCCCAGTTCTAAGTATCACTTACTAGCAGAGCAATTCCTGGCAAACTGCTTAGTATGTCTGAGTGTCAGGTGCCTCATTAGTAAGATAGGGGACAAAACACAAACTGAAAGGATTACAATAATGACCAAAAGGAAATAATGGGTGTGAATGTGCTGGTTAAACGCTATATACTGTTTTAAGGAAGCATCATTAACAATCAGTCTCTGAATCAAGCCTTAGGAATCATAGAAGTGCAAAACTGAATAATCTTTAGGCACCATATTATTCAATCCTTTTTTGAATAAACGAGGAAATAGATGACAGTGAGGGTCAAGGGTGTGTGTGTGTGTGTGTGTGTGTGTGAAATAGACTTGCCTATGGTCACACAACTGCTTGATGGTAGAACTCAGACTACTACCTGCTTCTCTTTACTTACAGTCGGTGCTCTTTCTAGTTTACAATGACACCTCTCACTTTGCGGATCACTGGGTTAGAAAAATATACCAATGATTTTGACGTCTTCATTATATTTTACACATAAGTGTCTTTAGAGTCTAGAAATTCAGGCCTCAAATTACTTCAATTGAGAATCCTCTTATTAATGATACCAAATATTCGGGATTGAAAACAAGGGTGACAGTACCTATTACACCGATTGATTGATTTATGCTCATGCTCTGGAAATTAATTATAGTATTGTGGATTTCAGTAAACTAATGAATTACCTGATCAAGCTGATCCTTTCTGCCAACTTCTGTGTGTGCTCTTGAGTGGGAGGGACATTTTCTACAAATGCAATTCCATACAGCAGAAAGTTTTGCAAAAACTTCTTCAGTCCCTCATTGGTTTCTAAGAAGCTCTGGAAATCTACAGATGGAACTTGGGCTTGCTGGTAGATTTCAGCATTCCATAATATTCTAGGCTGAATGACCTTTTGTTTCTGCCCTTCATAGCTGTTTTTCACCAGCCACTTCAAATCATATCTAGTCACATGACCATCTGACCCTTTTAAGGGGAAAAATAAAAGGCATTAAAATAGTAATTACAAATAATGCCAGTAATTTATTAGTTAAGAATGTTTTTCTTAGCAACCAATTACCCAGAACTGTATTGTTTATAAAACAAAATTAAAATGAGTGCCTAGAATGGTTCTGAGACAGAAATATTTGTGGGTTGAGCAGTATGCATGAATAAAGTGAATGAATGACTGAACAAATAAATCTTCACAGAAGGTAAATATATTTACAGAATTACAGCTGCATGGTAAAAGATCTTCTGGGACATTCATCAAGTCATCAAAGAATGGTAAGCCAAGTAGGGTTTTAGCCTACTTAGCACAATCACCTCTTGCCCCCATCCCCATCTTCCATCTATATAGGAACTCAATATTTGAGCTAGAAAGGACTAATCTTTATTTACAGATGGAAAAGAGTCAGTTTGTGACTCATGTAGTAATACACAACTAAGTACCAAAAGTGGAACTAAAACTCCACCGTCTTACTTCAGGCAGTTCAGTATTCTATGCTCTCTTCATATACTACATGACTTAGGACTTTTTTGTCTTATAATACAATGTTGACACATGATAAAGTGACTTTGTAAGTGACTTCACCTACTGTGCAAAAAAAAAAAATTAAAAAACCAATCCCAAAATGCCTTAGAAAATCTTCAGAATAAACAAAGGAAGCAGCAAAAGCATGAAAGGTTATGTTGGCAATTTGTTTCTCTTTTATACTTCTTTCTCTCCTTCCCTCTCCTTGATAACAAAAGGATATCACACTTATTGTAAACAATTTGAGTTTTTTTTTAAAGATGGCTAACATGGGGCATCACATGCCAGTTCTCCTCAGAAGGAAGATCGAAGTTGCTTGGTGGATGCCTATGTTTTGAGTAGAAAATAGAGGGAGAAGAAACTGGAACTGCCAGAGCACTCATGCGAGGAGGCTGGGATGCACAGAGAAAAATAAAGAAGGAAGAGTTGTACTGAGATTGACCCCCGAAGAGCTTAGAGCCCAACAGAAAGGGTAAGTGAGAATGCATCCCTGACCTCTCACCCCTGCAACAATCTGCTGACTGCTAAACATTTGGGGAGCCCCTCAGTTCCAATAACCCAAGGAAGCACTGTCTGTGGCAGTTGGAGATCTTCTCAGGAACAGAAAACTGGGTGCGAGCTACACAGCTGTGCCGAATACCTGTGGGCCCAGGTCAAAATGGCAGGCTCCCTACTGGATGCCCACCTGTGGGGGCCATTATCTTGCTCAGTGATCACCTGCCTGACGGTGAACCACTGTACTGCCAAACTACTTGTTGGCTTCCCCCACAACCTGCTTTGATTCTGACAAGCATAGGGTGCTGGTGAGCCCAGAAAATGGTGGGTTCCCTAGAGACCTAACCTTCAGTGTAGACCTTTCCTAAGGGAGGGGGAAGTACAGCCCTCCAAAACCCCTCTTGAAACAAAAGAAATGCAAACTCAGTGTCAGTGGTTGAAGTAGGCAGCATCAAAGCCCAGGTACAGACTAGAAGAAGGGGCCATGTCTTACACCATGCCCTCCTCCCGGTGCACAGTTGCAAATGTGGCCACAGCTCTTCCTGTTGGAGCTTGGGGAGCTGTGCAGAAAGAAGCCAGTTCTCCTGCTTCTCTAGCAACTCTACCCCTCTGACAGTGAGCCTGCACAAGGAGAGAATGCTTTTTGCACTTTTTCTGGCACCCTACACCTGCTGAGGGCTAGTATGCAAAGAGTAAAGAACTTACTTTCCAGTTCTTACTCTTAAGCACTATCTACTAGGCTACAGCCTCAACAACACTACCAAACAAAAATATATCACTAAAACAAGCAACATATGAGAAAGTCACTGAACAATCCTATTTGCAACCGAGAAATCTGTACAGAGCTGTGACCCCTTGAAAATACCCAGAAATGAAGCCAATTGAACATACAGAACATACAATAGAGTCATACCCACAAGGGAAAATAGATTTTAAAAATCAAAAAGCTCCATTTAGAGGATAGAACATTTAAAAAAAGAAGCATCACTATCTCGGATGAGAAGAAATCAGTATAGTACCTCACCAATATAAGAAGCCAGAGCGTTTTTCTCAAAGGATCACACCAAGTCCCTAGCAATGAATACTAACCAGAATGAAATGCATAAAATGACAGATAAGGAATTCAGAATATGGATAGCAAAGAAATTCAATGAGATCCAAGCGAAGGTTGAAATCCAACACAAAGAAGATTGGGAAATGACCTAGAACTTGAAAGATGACATAACTATATTAAGAAAAAACCAAACTGAACTTCTGGAATTAAATAATTTATTACACAAATTTCAAAATACAGTTGGAAGCTTTAACAACAGATTAGACTAAGCAGAAGAAAGAATTTCAGAGCTCAAAGACTAGTCCATTGAATCAACCCAGTCAGACAAAAACAAAGAAAAATACTTTAAAATAATGAACAAAGCCTTTGAGAAATATGGGGTTTTGCAAAGTGACCAAACCTAAGACTTAACAGCATTCCTGGAGGAGAAGAAGAGACAGGAATCAACTTGTAAAACATATTTGAGGACCTAATTTAGGAGAATTTCCCCAATCTTGATAGAGAGGTTGACATGCAGATACAGGAAATTCAGAGAACTCCTGAAAGATATTATACAAGATGACCATCTCCAAGGCACATCGTCATGAGACTATCCAAGTTCAACATGAAATAAAACAATCTTCAAGGCAGCCAGAGAAAGGGTCATATCACCTATAAAGGGAAAATCATCAGAATAACAGCAGTCCACTCAGCAGAAACATTACAAGCCAAAAGACACTAAGGGCCCAGTTTTAGCACTCTTAAAGAAAAAAAAATATCAGTCAAGAGTTTTTTACCCACCAAACTAAGTTTCATAAACAAAGGAGAAATAAAATATTTCCCAGACAAGAAGTCACTAAGGGAATTCTTCACCATCAGTTTGGCCTTACAAGAGATGTTTAAGGGAGTTCTAAACATGGAAACAAAAGAATGATACAACCCACCACAAAAGCACACATAAGCATATAGCCCACAGACCCTATAAAGCAATTACACAATCAAGACTACAAAGTAACTAGCTAACAACACTATGATAGGAACAAAACTGCACATATCAATATTAACCTTGAATGTCAATGCCTAAGTGCTTTATTAAAAAAACAAATAAACAAACAAACAAGCAAACAAAACAGTGGCAAATTGGTTAAAAAAAAAAAAAGCAAGACCCATCCTTCTGCTGTCCTCAGGAGACCCATCTCACATCTAAAAACTCCCATGAATTCAAGGTAAAGGGATGGAGAAAGATCTACCATGCAAATGGAAAACAAAAAAGAGCAGAGGTCACTATTTTTGTATAAAAGAGACTTCAAACCAACAACAGTAAAAAAGACAATGAAGGACAGAACATAATGGTAAATGGTTCAATTCAACAAAAAGATATAACTACTCTAAGTATATGCACATCTAATATTGGAACATCCAAGTTTATAAAACAATTACTACTAGACCTGAGAAAAGAGATAGAACAATAACAAGCCATAAAATGGAATCAGTAATAAAACAAATCTACTAACCAAAAAAAAGTCCCGGACTAGATGAATTGACAGCCAAATTTATCAGTCATACAAAGAAAAGCTAGTATCAATCCTACTGAAACCACTCCAAAAAACTGAGTAGGAGAGATTCCTCCCTAACTCATTCTATGAAACCAATATCATCCTGAAATCTGGAAAAACACAACAACAAAAAAAGAAAACGACAGATGAATATCCATAATAAGGATAGATGCAAAAATTCTCAACAAAATTCTAGCAAATACATCCAGCAGCACATCAAAAAGATCATTCACCATGATCAGGTGGGCTTCATTTCTGGGACACCAGGTTGGTTTAACATACACAAGTCAGTAAACATAATCCACCACATAATTAAAAATAAGAACCAACGTGATCTTCTTAATAGATGCAGAAGAAGCACTCAATAAAATCTATTATTTCTTCATGATAAAAACTCTCAATCATCCAGGCATCAAAGAAACATCCTTCAAAATAGCAAGAGTCATCTAAGAGAAACCCATAGCCAACATCATACTGAATGGGCAGAAATTGGAAGCATTCTCCCCAAGAATGAGAACAAGACAAGGATGTTCACTCTCATCACTCCTATTTAACATAGTACTAGAAGTTCTAGCCAGAGCAATCAGGCAAGAGAAAAAATAAAAAGCATCCAAATAGGAAAAGATACATTCAAATTATTTCTCTACACAGATGATATGACTCCATATCTAGAAAATCCTGATGATTCTACCAGAAGATTCCTACATGTGATAAGCAATTTCAGATTGTCTCAGGATACAAAATTAACATTCAAAACTAGGTAGCATTTCCATACACCTACAATGTTTAAGCTGAGAACCAAATCAAGAATACAATCACATGTATACTAACCACAAAAATAAGTAAAATAACTGGGAATACATCTAACCAAAAAGGAGGTAAAAGATCACTATGATGAGAACTATAAAATACTGCTGAAAGAAATTAAAAATGACACAAATAAATGGAAAAACATTCCATGCTCATGGGCTGGAAAAATCGATAGCATTAAAATGTCCATACTTCCCAAAAAAACCTACAGATTCAATGCAGTGCCTATCAAATTACCAGCATCATTTTTCACAGAATTAGAAAAGACAATTCTAAAATTCATATGGAAGCAAAAAAGATCCCAGATAGTCAAAGCAATTATAAGCAAAACAAACAAACAAACAAACAAAAAATAAAAACAAGTCAAAGGTATCACATTACCTGATTTTGAACTTTACTACAAGACTACCAAAACAGCATGGTACTGGTATAAAAATAGACACATACACCAATGGAACAGAACAGACAACTTAGAAATAAAGCCACTGACCTACAATCAACTTATCCGTGACACAGTTGACAAAAGTAAATATTGGGGAAAAGGATACCCTATTTAGCAAATGGTGCTGGGGAAACCGGTAAACCATATACAGAAGAATGAAAATGGACTCCCTCTGTCTGACCATATACAAAAATTAATTCAAGATAGATTAAAGACTTAAATGTAAAACTTCAAATTATAAAAATCCTAGGAGAAAATCTAGAAATACTTTTCTGGACATTGACCTAGGCAAGGAATTTATGACTAAGTCCTCAAAAACAAACACAGAAAAAACAAATGTTGACAAGTGAGACCTAAGTAAACAAAAAAACTTCTGCATAGCAAAATAAACTATCCATAGAGTAAATGGACAACCTACAGAATGGGAGAAAACATTTGCAAACCATACATCTGACAAAGGACTAATATTCAGAATTAATAAGGAACTTAAGCAAAGAGACAAGAAATAAAAACTAAGTAACCCCATTAAAAATGGGCAAGGGACATGTACAGACATTTATCAACAGAAGATATCCAAGGAGCCAACAAACATGAAAAAATTCTCAACATCACTATAATCAGAGAAATGCAAATCAAAGACACAATGAGGTATCATCTCACACCAGCCAGATTGGCTATTATTAAAAAGACAGAAAACAACAGTTGTCTTCGAGATTGTGGAAAAAAGAGAACACTTATACACTATTTGTGGGAATGTAAAACAGTTTAGCCCCTGTGGAAAACAGTTTAGAGATTTCTCAAATAACTAAAAGTAGGATTACCATTAGGTCTAGCAATCCCACTACTGGGTATATACCCAAGGGAACACAAATTGTTCTACCAAAAAGACACCTGCACTTATATGTTTACTGCAATACTATTCACAATAGCAAATACATAGAACCAACCTAGCTGTCCAACAATGGTGGAGTGAATTAAAGGACATTAATAAGACCTCAAAGGAATATTAAGAACAACTGCATGCCCACAGGTTTGATAAATCACATGAAATGAACCAATTCCTTGAAAGACACAATCTACTACAACTCACAAAAGGAGAACTAAATAATATGAATAGGCTTGATCTATTTAAAAAATTGAATCTATAAATAATAAATATTCCAAGGAAAAGAAACAGGCCAGGATGGTTTCACTAGTGAATTTTGGCAAAGTGACACCAATTCTCTACAATCTCTTCTGAAAAGTAGAAGCAGAGGGAGCACTTTCTAATTCATGCTATAAGGCCAACATTGCCCTAATACCAAAACTAGACAGACGTTACAGACATATTTCCGCCATGTGAGGCTGAAGGGGAAGGCTGTTATCTGCAAACGTGGAAGCAGGACCTTACCAGAGACCTGACCTGCTTGAACCTGGATTCCCAGTTTCTACACCTCTGAGAAATGAATGTTGTTTAGGGCATACAATCCATGGTAATTTGTTATAGTAGCTCTAAGTGACTAAGATAGGGAGGCTCTTTTTCTACCACACGTCGATGCTCTGAAGTCTATAATAATCAGGACAGCATATTAGAAGAGTGATTGATAGAGAGACCAATGGAAAACAGCATATTATGGAACAAGAACATCTGTTTAAGGTACAAGAACTTATGACACAGCAAGTGTTGCCAGGCAGTGATAGAAATGACAGACACTTCAAAACAAGGGACAGGGACAAATTATTATCTATAGGAGAATAATCAATCTTCTGCTCATCATTGCCATGTACACTAATCACTTAATTGTAAACTTGTCTGTTTTCAGGAATTCTTATTCATTTTATGTTACTTCAGCTTACATTTAGATTGAATATGACTCTTGACATAGTTCCTAGTTCTCTACTTCCTCTCAGTTCCTTATCATGGTTGATCCAGATATCTCCCTTATACAGCCATCTCCTTGTTGCCATTTCCCTAAAGTACAACTAGATACAACCTACTTGACTCATTCCAACACCTCACATAGACTGCACAGATATATGGCAGTGACCACCTCTCAGTCACAGCGTGACTCCAGGAAACTTGTGTCTGCTACCTTTAAACACATCAATGAGAACCCCTTGAGGAAAAACTGCTTGGGTAACCTTCTGGACCCTAATTAAGGCTTCAGCCCATGGCCTCCCCTCCTTCTCCTGTTCTACAAACATTGGTAAAGTGTCCATGTTCCAGATAGCTCCCCAGTACCACTTGGAATTCAAACCATGCTATCCTTTCCTCTCTGGGATCTTCATGTAATACACTGTTTCTGTTCTTTTGTGTTGTTCAGTTGCCTCCTTTGTGTCTCATCTGACTGACACACCTGAACCTAATTTCTATCCAGGTCACGGCTTTCTTGGTAGGATTATCTTGGCAGTGGCTACCTTGGTAGAAATAAAATGGAAACTGATTAGACAAGAGCCACAAGGCATCTACCAGCATAAACAAGTTTCCTCTAAGAGAAAAACTTGGTCACTAGCTGGACATTTAAGCATTAGGCCCCCAACTAGGAAAAAAAGTGATAACCTACAGGTCACATTTGGCAGGCTTCCAAATTAACAAACTTGGAGGAGGTCTTCTGATTGATGGCTCACTTCCTGTCCTTTAGTAAAGACTCTTATCATGAGTTCTTCAAACTGTTGATGTACTACTGATTGATATATATCCTACTGACATTGAAAAGGACACTGATTTGTTTCTGAATCATGAAGTTTTGCTGATTTTCTTCCACACAGAACATTTAGCCTGTATGTTGTCATCTGTAGCTGGTGTTGCAACCTCTGTGTTGTACCTTCCAATGAAAAAGACAACTCTGATATGAGGAGTCCTCCTCCCTTCTTACTTATAAAGTATTCCAGGCTGGGCATGGTGGCTCATACCTGTAATCCCAGTACTTTGGGAGGCCTAGGTGGGAGGACTGCTTGAGCCCAGGAGTTCTAGACCAGCCTGGGCAACATAGTGAGTTCTCGTATCTACAAAAAAAAATCAATAAAAAATTAGCCAGGCATGGTGGTGTGTCCCTGTAGTCCCTGCTACTCGGGAGGCTGAGGCAGGAGGATTGTCTGAGCCAAGGAGGTCGAGGCTGTAATGAGCTGTGATCATGCCATTGCTCTCCAGCCTGGGTGATAGATTGAGTCCTCTACTCAAAAATTAAAAAAAAAAAAAGGTATTCCAAACAGACTTTGGCATACATTCAACTTTTTTGGTGTGTCTTTCTGGGTTGATCCTCAAGCTTGGCCTCCAATAAATCTTTATCAAATGAAAAAAATGAAGCAAAACAAATGAAAAAACAATTTGGAAAGCATAAAAATATATGAGGAAATTAAAAATCACTTGTACTTATCATTCTACCACCCAGATGAAACCATGATTGACAGCTGGGCATCATTCTTTACACTTTTTTTCTACGTATTATTTGACTTTATATAATATGTAATATATAATATATATATACATATATATGCAAACCTATATATTTGTACTCTATCACTGTACTCAACATTTTAACAATCACTTTTTATTATTTAAAATATTGAATCTTCATAAAAGTTAATTCTTAAGTTTGTAAAATACAGAGTACAAAGATTACCTAGCTAATCTGTTCTTCTGGGGTGTGTAGGTTTACTTTTGAAAAATGTCCTATTATTTAATAGTGATCGTCTCTATCCACATTTTTGCTAATTTTCTTAAAATAGAATGTATATCAAGGCTTTAAAAAAAATTTTAGATTCAGGGGATACACAAGCATATTCCTTACTTGGACATATTGTGTAGCGTTGGGGATTGGGTTTCAGTGAACATTGTCCTCTGTAGGTAGTTTCTGAACCCTAACCACCCCTCCTCCTCTGCCCTTATTGGTGTCCCCAGTGTCTATTATTTCCATGTTTGTGACCGTTTGGTTCCCACATGTTGTGTGTGTTTTCTGTTTCTGAATCAGTTTACTTAGGATGACGATCTCCAGCTCCATCCATGTTGCTGCAGAGAACATGATTTCATTCTTTTTACGGTTGCGTAGTATTCCATGGTATATATATTCCACATTCTTGCTATCTACTGAAGTAAAACTGCTATCTCATAATAATTTTATTTGCTTACTAATAAGGCTAATAAGAACTTTCAAACTATCTGTCAGACATCTATATTTCTTTAATGCAAGGGTCACCAAACTTTGGTCCATGTGCCAAAACTGTTTTGGAACAAGTGCACATCCATTTGGTTGCATATTGTCTATAGATGGTATACTCTACAACTGAAGAGTTGAATAGTTGTGACAGAGACCATACAGCCCACAAAGCCTAACAATATTTACCACCTGGTCCTTTACAGAAAATATTTGCTGATTTCTGCTTTAATGATTTGTTTGTTCACTTATTTCTCACATTTTTAATTGAAATATTTGTCCTTTTTTACAGTTTGACAATAGCACCATATATGTCAAGGGTATTTAGTCTTTGTCATATATTTTGCCAAGTTGGCTGGTTTTTAAAAAATAAAACTTTCTCTGGAATTTTTTTCTATTGTAGATAAATTAGTAGTCAATGTGTTGATTGTAAGCATTTTTTCCTCCAATGCTTTTTTTCTCTTAAATTTTTATTTGGAAAATATAGATTCACAGGGTGTTTCAAAGAAATGTACAAGTGTGGTGATTCCTAAAAGCTCTAAATATCGACCTTCCATATGACCCCGCAATCCCCCTACTGGGAATATACCCTGAAGAACTCAAATCACTCTATGAAAAAGATTCCTGCACACGTATGTTTATCGCAGCATTGTTCACAATAGCAAGAACCTAGAATCAACCATGCTGTCTATCAAAAGAGAAATTGATTAAAAAAATGTGGCACATATACACGATGGAATACTACGCAGCCATAAAAAAGAACAAAATCATGAATTTTGCAGCAACCTGGATGGAACTAGAGTCTATAATACTGAGTGACCTGTCACAGAAACAAAGATCTGAGTATCACATGTTCTCACTCATATAGCAGACCTTGAACATCCATTGTAATACTATAAAAAAAGGACTGACAGTGGTGGGAAACTATTGGGGGGGTAGGGAGGGGAAGGGAGGTGGGACTAACAGTAGTGAATATCTGTCTGGGGACGGGGATCAACAAGGGTGCCTGAATGGGGATCAACATGGGTGCCTTTATCAACAAGGGTGCCTGAACGATGCATATTTGTAAACCTAACCCTTAACTGTACCCCACAATTTTAAAATTAAAAATTAAAAAATAAAAACAAACAAAAACAACAGTACAATATCAAAACCAAGAAAGTGGCATTGGTACAATCCACAGAGCATATTCACATTTAACCAGTTAAACATATATTCATTTTTGTGTGTAAATATATGCAGCTCTATGCAGTATTGCATGTGTAACTTTGTGTAATCACCACTATCACAAACAAGATACTCAGCTGTACCATCACCACAAGTCTCCTTTGTGTTATCCCTTTATAGCTATACCTACCACCTCCTAACCTCCATCCCTAACTCCTGGCAACTGATAATCTGTTATCTACCTACATAATTATGCTATTTTATGAGTGTTACATAAATGGAATCATGCAGATTAGCTTTTTTGCTTCAGCATTATTTCATTGAGGTTATTCCAAGTTATTCTGTCTATCATTTAGTTCATTCCTCTTTATTGCTAAGTAGTATTCCATTATTTGGATGGTTTATTTAACCATTCAACCATTGTATAGTTTCCAGTTCTTGGCTATTACAAATAAGAATGATATGAGCATTAGTGTACAGTGTATTTTTATGTGAACACAAGTTTTAATTTTGGGGAGATAAATGCGTGAGTATGACTTCTGGGTTGTATGGTAGTTGCATTGTTTTTAAGACACTGCCAAACTGTTTTCCAAATGTAAAGTATGATTGATAGATCTCTACATCTTCTTTAGCATTTGGTGTTGTCACTATTTTTTATTTTAGTCATTCTGATAGGTATGTAGAGAAATCTCATTGCGATATTAACTTTCACTTCTCTAATGACTAACAATGCTGAACACTGTTTCATGTGTTTGTCATCTGTATATCCTATTCAGTAAAATGTCTGTGCATGTCTTTTCTCTATTTTAAATCAGATTGTTTATTTTTTAATGTCGGGTTTGGAAAGTTATTTAGTCCTAGCCTCAGTTAGGGGATGAAGATCTCCTATTTTCTTTTCCAGAAGTGTTATAGTTTTACATTTAAGTTCACAGTTATCTTGAGTAGATTTTTGTATAAGGTGTAAGACTTGGGTTGCAATTCTTTTATATTTTTCCTATGAATGTCCAATTGCTCCAGCATGGATTGTTAAAAAAGCTACCCTTTCTCCACTGAATGTCTTTTGCACTTTTGCTAAAGATCATTTGACTATATTTCTATGGGTCTGTTTTTGGATTCTCTACTCCACTAATACCACACTGTCTTGATTACTGCAGTCTTAACATCAGGAAGTGATTTTTTCCATTTCATTCTATTTTTTTTCCCTCAAAATCTTGTTGGCTATTTTAGGGTCTATGCATTTCCATTTAAATTTTAGAACAAGCTTGTTTATAATCATTAAAAAAACCTTGCTGCAATTTTGACAGGAATTGAATTAAAACTATAGATTAATTTGGACAAAATTGACATCATTACTATGCTGAGTCTTTCAATCCATGAACATGGTTTGCTTCTCCAAGTTTGTCTCTTCTTTAATTTCATCAGCATTTTATAATTTTATCATATAGATCCTGTAAATTATCTTGCATCCTATGACCTTACTTAACTCATTTATTAGTTCTAGCAGTTTTATTGTGGATTACTTGAGGTGGTGTATGTTAGATAGTCATGTATCTGTAAATAAAGAGTTTTATTTTTTCCTTTCTAATATGTATGCATTTTATTTTTCTTGCCTTAAGGTAATAACTAGAACTTTCAGTACTATGTTATATAAGAGTGGAGAGAGTGGACATCCTTGCCATGTTCCCTATCTTAGAGTGAAAGCGTTCAGTTTCTCCATTAAGTGTAATGTTAGTTGTGAATTATAACAATACTATTTGAAGAGAAAAATAAAAGCTTCCCCCAAAATGCTTCTAAAGCAAGGAAAAAAGAAAAGTAACTAAAAGAATACCCCATTTTGGAAAGGGACACATCATTTTTCACAACATAATTGTTCTTTAGAAGAGTACCACCAAAGAAGACCAAGTCTCCTGTCTACTCACAAGTAAAAAAGAGTGTGGTCTCATCCAGATGAATGGTCTTTGGCTTGATACACAGGTCTACACTGGCAGTGTCCAGGCTGCGCTGGTGAGTCTTAGAGTTGTAGCAAGATGCTGAGCGGCAGTGGTCTCGAAGCCAGACATAATCAAAGCGCATCACAGTGTTAGCATATTGCAGTTCTAGGAAAAACATCACACTCATCAGAAATATTTATTTAGGGAAACTTAAAACAAATCAGTAGCCAGATAAATTCCTTCTAAAAGTCTTCTACCAAAAAACAAGAACAATGGGGGACAAGGGGGGCTTTTTCTTTCCAGATATTAAAACATACCGTAGAACTTCTATAACTAAAATGACATGATGTTGGTACAGTAGAGAGATAAAACAATGAAAGAGTATAAAAAGCCCATATGTGCTCAAATGCATATGAAAATTTGGTATGTAATAAAGTGATGGCAAAAATCACTGAGGAAAAGATGACTTTTTAAATAAATGGTGTTGTGCCAGTGCCTGGCTAGCTCAGTAGAGCATGTGACTTTTTAAAATTTTAATTTTAAAGATGTAGGGTACAATTCAGGGTTAGGTACATACATGGTCATCATGCAGGTAAAGTTTGAGCCTTCCGTTGGTCCCCACTTCGCCTGTTTTGAGATCAGGTACTCTTATTGATGTTATGTGCTTCACTTCCCAGCGGTGTCCCACTACTGCCAAACCCTTTCTTATAGTGTTATGATAAATGTTCAGGGTCCGTTATGAGTGAGAACATGTGGTAGATCACTCAATATCTTTGTTTCTGTGATAGATCATTCAGTATTACAGTATTACAGATTCTAAGTCCACACAATTGTTGCAAAGTTCATAATTTTGTCCTTCTTTAAGACTGTGTAATATTCCATCATGTATATGTACTGCGTTTTTTTTATCCAGTCCACTTTTGATGGGCAGCATGGTCGGTTCCATGTTTTTGCTACTGTGAATAATGCTGCAGTAAACATGCGTGTGCAGGTATCTTTTTCATAGAGTGATTTGAGCAATCCCAAAGGGGGACTGCTGGGTCATATGGAAGGTCAAGTTTTAGATCTTTTATAAATGGTGTTGGGACAACTAGATAGCTATTTGGTAAAAGAAAAATACGTGTCCATATGTCACGCTGTCACCAGGTCACCAAGATAAACGCAAAATATGTAAGAGTCCTAAATTTAGAACAGTAAATAATTCAAGTATCAAAAAAAGGAAACATGGGTGGGTAGAGGATGTACAGGAGGTCCTTGTACTATTCTAGCAACTTTTCTATTAGTTTGAAGTTATACTAAAATAAAAAATTACAAAAAAAATCACGGACTTTCTATATACGAGGTTACTCATTTAGAAAAGGTAAATAAAATGAGATTAAATATACATAATCAAAGAAAAAAATTCTGGATTCATATCATTAAGAAAAGTTTCTGATAGATTAAAATATTAAAAATTATATGTTGACAACCTTGAGCTAGAAAAGGCTGTTTTACTATGACACAAATGTCATAAAGATAAATTTGTCTATATGAAAATAAAAACTTCGTTTTGCAAACAATGTAAAAACAAAGTTAAAAGGCAAGTAACAAGAAAATATTTGTAATATAAAAGGATTAATACCCATTATATAGAATAAATCCCTGTAATTAAAGATAAAAACCCCAAAGAAAAATCATAATACTATAAGAAAGGGATGGGCAGTTGAGGGAAACTGCTAGGGGAGGGAGGGGTATGCCCCATCAACAAGGGTACCTACATAATCAACATTTGCATACCTAACCCTGAATTGTGTCCCACATCTTTAAAATTAAAAAATTTTTAAAAATGAAATAAAATTTGTGTTTTCAAGGATGTAGGAAAATGCATACTTGCAAACATTGGTAGTAAGGGTATAAATTGTTAAAGTCACACTAGATGGTAATCTGGAAGTTTCAAAGAAAATAATAAAAATGTGCATATTTATTGCTTGACCCATAAATTACCCTCTCAGTATTTATCTTATAGAAAGTGTCATTTATAATAGCAAAAAAGGAAACAAGACTAAATGTCTATCAGTGGGAGAAGTGGAGGAACAGCTGGATAAACTGGTGGTTTATCCACGTTGTAAGATATTAAGCAACAGTTTTAAAAAAATGCTATATCTGTACTTCTCACATTGACTTTCATTGATATTATCATTCTCATTTTAAGAACAAAAAACCCTTAAGGCTCAGAGATGTTACATGAACAGGTTACTACACTAATGTTTCTCAAAGTGTAGCCTTGGGAATCTGGAGGTGAGACTTCTAAAAAGACATAGTGAGTAGCTTTGAAAATTCTCTACCCCAAAAGCAATAATAAAACTGAAAAAAAATTCAAAAACAACCATTTTAGGACCCTAGAAATTGTCCAAAGGCATACAGCAAATTAAGGAGCAATTACTCTATTTTTAATTTTTTTAGGAGCCTCCATACTGTTTCCCATAATGGCTAAACCAGTCTGCATTCTGACCAACAGTGTATAAAAGTTCCCTTTTCTCCACACCCTTGCCAACACTTGGCATCTCTTGTCCTTTTTATAGTAGGTTTCCCAATGGGTATTAGATGGTATTTCATAGTCGTTTTGATTTGCATATCCCTGATTATTAGTGATGCTGAGCGCTTTTTAATATACCTTTTGGCCATGTGTTTTTCCTTGATTAAGCATGTTCCTTGTTGCTTTAAAGCTTTGATTAGTTTCTACACAGTTGATTCTGAGAGTTCTTGCCAGATTATTTACTATTTTTGTGCAACATTGGGCTTTGACGGTTTTTTTTTTTTGAGTTGGAATCTCACTCCATCACCCAGGCTGGAGTGCAGTGGCATGCTCCTGACTACTGACCATTTGCATGTCTTCTTTGGAGAAATGTTTATTCAGATCTATTGCACCACTTTTTAATCAGGTCATATGTTTTGTTGCTATTGAGTTGCATAAATTCTTTATAAATTTTTTATATTAACCCCCTACCACATATGATGGCTTGTAAACATTTTTTCTTAATCCATAGGCTGTCTTTTCATTTTGCTAATTGTTTGCTTTGCTGTGAAAAAGTTATTTAGTTTGATGTAGTCCCAAATATTTATTTTTGCTTTTGTAGCCTAAGCTTTTGGTGTGATTAAAAAACAAAAAACAAAAAAACAAAAAACATTGCCAAGGAGCTTTCCCCCTATATTTTCTTTTAGGAGTTTTATGGTTTCAGGTCTTATTCTTGCTCAAGTCTTTTATTCATGCTGAGTTGATTTTTGTATATAATGTAAGATAAGGTTTCAATTTCATTCTTTTGTCTGTTAGGTATATACCGAAAATAATAAAATTACAACCAAAAAGATATCTGCACTCCCATGTTCACTACAACAGTATTCACAAAAGTTAAGATAGGCAAACAATCTAAGTGTCTGTTGATAGGTGAATGTATAAATAAACTGTGGTATACTTATATACACAATGGAATATTATTTAGCTTTTAAAAAAAGGAAGTAATCCTGCCATTTGCCACAATTATGGTTGAACCAGGAGGACATTATGCAAAGTGAAATAAGCTAGGAATAGGAAAAAAATTGCATAACTTCACTTAGCTGTGGAATCTAAAAAAAAAAAAAAAGAAGTCAAATATACAAAGATAATAAAACTGGGGCAGGAATTGGGGGGAGGGAGGAGGAAATGGGAGATGTAGAACAAAGGATACAAAGCAGCAGATATGTAGAATGAACAGGTCTAGAGGTTTAACATACAACATGAAGTCTACAGTTTAATAATAGTGTATTATATCTGGGATTTTTGCTAAATGAGTAGATTGTAGCTGCTCTTGCCACAAAAAATGAGTAACTATAAGATGATGTATATGTTAACTTGCTTCACTATAGTAACCATTTTCTTATCTACATGTATCTCATAATATCACATTATATACTTTAAACAAACACAATACAATTTATTTTTAAAAAGCATTTATTCATGGAAAATTACTGAACCTTGAGTAAGAACAGTGGGAATCTGTGGCGTGTTTTATCCTGGGGTGCTCCAACTCCTTACCCCCATTCCCAGCTCCAATCAGCGGTAGTTCCACGAGGGTGGGCAAACCAAGGAAACCATTAGTTTTGCTGCAAAAAGTGACTAAATTTGATTTGGAGCAGAGCATGCATAAATACTCCATACCCCGGGTGCTGTTGAAAACAACCAGGGAAGGCATACTGGCTGGGGCAGACAACATACCAAAAGAACAGATAGAACTCTAACAAGGGGATACAGGGAATGGGACACATCTCTGATCTCCTCAGGGGGTTTGTTGCATTTTTGTGGATTTGTTTGCTTACTGACTTATCTAGAGTAATTCTGTGGCATCTGTGTCCCCTGCAGTGTGCAGCCACAGATATCTCTCCTCAGATTTTATACATCTCTAGTGTTTGGAAGGGTGTGCACACATGCAGGGCTTTGTACACACTGAAAAGTGACTGGAAATGGCCATAGCTATTTATACAACCCTGGAAGAAAATGAGGTTTTGAGCAGGCACAAAGGAGACATGAGAATGACAGAAAATAAAAACCAGGAAAAACTTGTAAACATTCTTTGAATGTGTACCTCAAGCCACACACAGATCTATTGGCAAAGGGTGGAAGCCTTACTGACTTAAGGTTTGTAAGCATAACCTCTGACCAATAGTTGGCTGGCCACTAAACTATACCAGGGATTCTCAACCAGGCACTATGGACAAAGAGACTAGATAATTTTTTTGTCATAGAATGCTGTCTTGTGCATTGTCCCTGGTATGTACTCATCAGATGTCAGCAGCAACTTCGACTCTAGTTGTGACAAACAAAAATGTCTCCAGACAATGTCAAATGTCCTCTGCGGGGCAAAGTAGACTACAGTTGGGAGGCTCTAGGCTATGGTGACCCAAGCACAATGCCTAAGAAGTCACAGTTACAAATAAAAACAAGAAATAAAAATGAAATCTGAGGGGAGACATTAGTGGTTACATACTACTGAGAACACAGACTCCACAGAACTACTCCAGGCAAGTCAGTTAACAAACAAATACACAAAAATGCAACAATTCCCCAGGGAGGTCAGAACAGAGTTTCTACAAGATATTATCTAAAATGTCCAGGTTTCAACAAAAAAAATCATAAGATATATGTAGAAACAGAAGTGCTACTAATGCACATTAAAAAAAAGGCAGCAACAGAAACTCTAAGAATAGTATTATACAAAATTCTATTGTCTAAGTCAGGCATGCAGATAGAAGGCAGCCTATTGCCTACAGAAAATGTCTTTCCTTCTAACTGCCTTGGGCTTTACAGAAGAGAAGCAGTATAGACCATGGGGGCATTACTTCCATGTACCTATATTATCTCCTAGGTATAAGCCAACAATTGGTCTTCTTTGAGTCATCTTGTCTGTGATGGCAGTCATGCCTTATAAAAGCATCTGTGCCTTCAAGGTATACCCTAATTAGATGCTTGAAAATCCAGATACATATTAAACTTAGTTGAAAATGTCTAATACAACAACTGCTGATACTGTGGAATGAGGCTATTTATTTGGTGGTACCCTAAAGTTAGAGTTCTTGTTCTAGGATCTGTGGAATGGTGTGTGTGTGTGTGTGTGTGTGTGTGTGTGTGTGTGTGTGTGTGTGTGTGTGTGTGTGTGTGTGTGTGTGTGTAGAGTTTCCATAAGCTAAAAATATTGAGAACCCTGTCCTTGGAGTGACAAAAAAAGTACTACTAATCTTTATTCAGATTGGTCATTATATTAGATAATCCAGGGTTCAACAAACTATGGCTTATAGGTCAAATACAGCTCATGATGTATTTTGTATGGCTTTCAAGACAAGAATGATTTTTATAATTTAAAAGTATAATAAAACAACAATGAAACAAAATTATATATATACCTTATTGATTCTATTCTGTTTCTCTGGAGAACACTAATATATAAACTGGTACTGAGAAGTAGGGTGCTATAGTAATAAATACTTGGAAATGTAGAACTGGGTAATGGGTAGAGGCTGACAAAGTTTTGAGGTACATACTAAAAAACCCTAGCTTACTGTGAAGGGATTGCTAAAGGTAGGTTATGGTGAGGGGTCAGAAAGAAAAGAGGAGACTTGGAGAGAGAGCCTCCATTTTCTTAGAGAATATATAAATCATAAGCAGAATGTTGGTAGAAATATGAATGGTAACGGCCATTCTGATGTCTGAGATGGAAAAGGAGAACATACTACTGGACACTGAAAAAATAGTGATCTTTTTTATAAAGTGGCAAGAAACTTAGCTGGATTGTATTCCTGTTCTAGTGTTGTGTGGGAGGCAGAACTTGAGAGTAAACATGTACTATTCCTCAAGAAAAGGAAAGAGTAAGGTCGAGGCAATTTAAAGATCATCAAGGTTGTCACTGCCACCACAGGCCCAGGGAACAAGACTAGTTCCTCCTCAGTTTGTAATCACCACAAAAAGCTGTGTGGGTAGGCCTCCATGGAGCCAAAGGGGGTAGGGCTGTCCCACTGAGATGTGGGGATGATGCTGCCACCCTCGTGGGCCTGAAGGGCAGAATACTGGACCAAAGATGATAATTTTTGAGCCTTAAGATCTAATGAAATTTGCCTTGCTAAATGCTGGGCTTAGTTGGGACCCATCATCTCTTCCATCTTTCCCATTTCCCCCTTTTGGAATGGGAATGGAAATGCAAATATCTCTACTATCCTGTCCCATCATCCTAGTTTGGAAGTACATACTTGCCTGTTTCACAGGAGTGGAATTTTGCCTCAGGATGAATTGTACCTCAAGTCTCACCCATATCTGATTTAGATAAGATTTAGATGAGATTTGAAATCTTTAGACTTTAGAGTGGATGCTGAAATGAGTTAAGAATTGGAGCTGTGGGGATGGAGGGTATGTACTTTACATGTAAGAAGAACATGAATTTTTTGGAGGGGGGTCACAGGTGGAATGCTGTGAACTGAGTTGTATCTCCTCCAAATCCAGATGTTAAAGCTCTAACCCCCAATATGATCATATTTGGAGATGGAGCCTTTGGGGGTAATTAGGTCATGAGATTGAAGCCCTCACGATAGTATTAATGTTCTTATAAGAAGGCACAGGAGATGTGAAAGTGAGAGAACCGTAATAGAGTATACCATAAACTTAGGTTAAGAGCATGCTATAACCCAATAAATATGTAATCGGCTTGTGGACAATAGCACAGCCATTTTAGTTTTCTGCTTTAAAACATAACCTGTAGCTGTTTAAAGTTTCAGTTATGGGAAAAACTGCAAAGCTCCAGTTCAAGCTTCAACCCCTTCCCTTGACCCACTTTCCCCTTAGCAACAACCAATCAGGTGCCAAGGGAAAATCACCTAACGTTTCCAAATATCTCTGCAACTTCCCCAGCTAGTGGGCCAAGGTCAGCCCGAGTCAAGCTAGCCAATCCTCCATGATTGAGCTGACAACCAGAGGTTACTACCCAATTAAATGGTAACAAGACTGGAAAGTCCCCCCCAAACTCCTCCTCCCTTTGTGTAAAAGCATAAAAGGTATCTGCTTAAGGAAGTCAGGGCCTCTGGGTGTACTCTGCTGTGTCAGTTGTTGACAGAGGTCCAGGCTCGAGCTTGCAAATAAAGACCCTCTTGAACTTTCATTGGAATTGGCTCTTGGTGGTCTCTCGGATTGAACTTTCGGCCACTACAAAAGTACAAGAAGAAGACAGCCATTTTCAAGCCAGAAAGAGAATTTTTACTAGAACCCAACTATGCTGGCATCCTGATGTCAGACTTCTTGGTCTCCAGAACTGTAAGAAATAAATGTCTGTTGTTGAAACCACTGAGGTTATGGTATTTTGCTAAAATAGCCTGAACTGAATAAGACAACCATGCAGCACAGATTTTATATGAAAAAAAAAAAGCCTGAAGTATTTGCTATCTGGCTGTTTTAGTCAGTTTAGGCTGCTATAACAGAAATACCATAGAACGGGTGGCTTAAACAACAGATACTTATTCACCATCTGGAAGCTGGGAAATCTAGTATCAGGGGTCTGGCCAATTTGGTTCCTGGTAAGGAACTCTTCCTGTTTTGCAGATGGCTACTTTGTTACCATATCTTAACACAGTGGAGAGGAGCGAGGGGGAGGGGGAGGGGAAAAGGGAGAGAGAAAGGGAGGGGGAGGGGAAAAGGGAGAGGGAAAGAGAAAGAGAGAGATGTCTTATAATGACACTGATCCCATTATGAAAACTCCACTCTCATGACCTAATTACCTCCTAAGGCTCTATCTCCAAATACCATCACATTGGGTATTAGGGTGTCAACATATGAATTTTGGGGAAACACAAACATTCAGTCCATAGTACTGACTCTTCAAATAAAAGTTTGCTGACCTTTGAGATAAGCCATAGCAGAGATTCCTTTTTCACCCTCTCCTCCACTTCTAGTGAGTTAGCAAGAATAGCTAATATGACTGCTTTAATAGCATTTGAAACCTCTTAAGTAATCTCTCTGCCTCCATCTAAGCTCCACACATAAGTCAGAATAATCTTACCAATGAAATTTAGCTTAAAACTCCTTAAGTAGCTCTCCATTCTAACAGGGTAAAGATCAGTCTCCTTGAGATTGCCCACAAGGCTCTGTACAATGTGGCCCCTGCAAACCTCTTCTGCTTCTATTCTCAACCCTTCCTTGTACTCTATGTGGCAATCTATATAAGCCAATATGCCATTTTCTCTGTAGCCTTCAAACCCTTGTACTTGTAGTTCTCTCTGACTGGAACATTTTTTCCTCACCTTCTCAACCCTCTTCCCTTGACTAATTCATATTCAGTACTCATGACTCAGCTCAGTAGCTGTGACCTATAGGCAGTCATTCATAACTCTCCAGTTTGGATTAAGTGCCTTTTCTCTTTGTTATTATAGCATCCCATACATTGCTTAAAAGCATTAATCACACTATCTTATAATTGTCTTTATTTGCTTCTGTGAGCATCTTGAAGACAGGGAATGTATCTTCTTCATCACTGAATGTTTAGTGCTTAGAACAATGTCTGGATCCTGGTAGGTGCTCATTAAATGAATAAAGCAATGATAGATCAGTGGTAAATCAAGCAATGATGCAGATCTCTCATTGGTAACTCCAGTAGATGTCTCACATCAAAAATGAGAAGGATCTTCTCATTGAAACTACAAATGATCTCCTGCCCTACTAGATATCGAGCAATTCTATCTGTTTTATCCCATTTTCAGGCTAAGAGTTGTTAGGAACCGTACAGTAGTGGAATAATCTGTACTGTGTGGCTGGACTCATCTCTTAGCATGCTCCAATATATCCCCTTCATTTTAGTTAAGCTGGTGTGCTTACTGTCCTTTCACTGACTGGAACTTATACTTGTCTTTTCACTTCTTATTTTTCACCTTATAATCACAGGTTCCTCTAAATAAATGATCATATTCTCTTTTAAAATTTAACTAAGATTCATTTATTCAAAACAGCTTCCTTGAAAAATCTGTCTTTAAAATTAAGTATTTGGTAGATATCAACTTAATTGCATTTGTGTATGGAATAATATGCTTCTTATATTTGTTTTGTGGAGTCAGGGTCTTACTCTGTCACCCATGCTGGAGAGCAGTGGCACTATCACAGCTCACCACAGCCTTGACCTCCTGGGCTCAGGTGATTCTTCTGCCTCAGCCTCCCAAGTAGCTGGGGCTACAGTGCACACCACCACAACTGGCTAATTTTTTTATTTTTTATTTGGTAGAGACAAGGTCTCATTAGTTGTGCAGGCTGGTCTTGAATTCCTTGCCTCAAGCAATTCTCCCACTTCAGCCTCCCAAGGTGCTAGGATTACAGGTTTGAGCCACCATGTCCAACCTTTATGCTCCTTATATTCATTTACTTATTCTTTTGTGTCATGGACTCAACATCGGATACTGAGAAAGGGATACTGTCTTCTGTCTTTGGTTCCCTCCCTAGTAGTTCTCAGCTCAGTTAATAAAATTAATACTCAGTAATAAATGTTTATTAGTTAGATCTTATAGAAATTCCAATACAGAAAAGAAACTTGAAACTCATCTTGACTCATCTCTTCATAACCTATATTTAATTAATCACCAAGACCTGTTGATTCCACTTCCTAAATCTCTAAAATCCATATGTCCTCTCCTTTTCCATTCCTTTCTTCTGCCACATTCAGGTAATCACCATCTACACCCAGTGGAACTCCATAAAAGATTTTAAAAATCAAAATAGTAAAATCAGATTGTATTTTAGAAAAAGCACTCTAGCTTCTGGGTAGAGAATAGATCTTGAGGGAAGCAAGACAAGGTTGTAGTCATCCTGGTAGCATAGTTACCTCCCTACTCTTCAATGTTGCATGATCTCACTTATTTTTCTCCTTTCTTCCTCTAAAACTCAAGCTTCTTTGATGCCCATGCCATCCTATATAATTCTTTACTCTTCATTACTCTAATCAAATATCTCCTGAATCACTGTCCCTTTTTAATGAAGGCTAGTTTACTGTCATCCACTTTACCCCTTTTTCTGTCATCATTCTTGGCAACTTCATCACCGTTAATTGTAGTACCTTCAAAATTTTCATTCCAAACACCCCTTACTCTGACTACCACTGTTGCCATTCCAGTTCAATTATTCCAGCACTCCTCACTCCAATAATCCCTCAACCCTGTAAAGAGTTCCAATTCATTGACCCTAAATTCCTTTTAACTATCATCTTGTTTCTTCTAATGTCCTCACTTCCCTCCTTACAGAGCCCAAAATCCAAGACCCTTCATTTTAATTAATTTCCTGCAAATAGCCTTAACTCCTTTGCCCCTTCTCTTTCTGTTCACACTTCTCTGATAAATGCCCAAAACCGATACACTCAAGTTCCTACCTCCTCTTTGCCTGCAGTCAAGCAGCTGGACATTTTTTTCTTTTTCTTTCTTTTATATCATTTTTAACTAATAGATAATGTTATATGTTGTTATTATGTAAACATGATGTTTTGAAGTATATATACATCATGGAATGGCTAAATCTAGTCAGTCAACAAAGGCATTACTTTACATTTATTATGTTTGTGGTGACAGTATATAACATCAACCCTGTTTATACTTCAAGAATACAATATATTAACGATATCATTTTGATGTACAATAAATCTCTTGAAATGTATTCCTCCTGTCTAACTGTAATCATATATCTTCTGACTAACATATTCCCATCCTTCCCTTCCTTCTACACTCCCCAACCTTTGGGTAACCACCATTCTACTCTCTACTTCTATGATATCAAATTTTTTAGATTCCACATATGAGTGAGATCATGTAGTATTTGTCTTTCTGTGCCTTGCTTAGTTCACATAGTATAATGTCCTCCAGGTTGATTCATGTTACAAATCACATGATTTCCTTCTTTTTATGGATAAGTAGTATTCCTCTGTGTATATATAAGGTCTGACAATTAAGTTTGTGAACACATCCTAGAAAAAGTGCTAAATACCTCCCTGCTGAATATCACTACAGTCACTTTCAAAGTATTGGGAAGCTATACACTGATGTCAGTGTCAAGTCCACCCATCAAAGCAATTTTGGAATTCTTTTTCTGGAATGGTCATCAGAGATGTCGTTGCAACAATGTCAGAGTTTGAATTAGAGCAACGAACAAACATTAAATCATGTTAAACTTGACAAGAGTGGAAGTGAAATCAGAGACATGTTAGTCCAAGTTTATGGGGATAATATCATGAAGAAAATGACAGTATACACATGGATTAAATGTTTTTCTGAGGGGAGAGAAAACGTCACTGATGAAGAGAGGTCAAGATGGCCAGTCACGAGCAGAACTGACAAAAACATTGCAAAAAATTTGTCTAATTGTGCATGGATCATCAGTTGACTGTGAGAAGCATAGCAGACCAAATAAACATCAACAAAGAAACAGGACAATCCTAACCAAAAACCTTGGCATGAGAAAAGTGTGTGCAAAAATGGTCCCAAAGGAACTACTGTATCACAACAATGCATCAGCTCACATAGCACTGTCTATGAGGGAGTATTTAGCCAGCAAACAAATAACTGTATTGGAACACCCTCCCTACTCACCTGATATGGTCCTCAATGACTTTTTTTACCCAAAGATAAAAGAAACATTGAAAGGAAAACATTTTTATGACATTCAAGGGTAATACAATGACAGCTCTGATAGCCATTCCAGAAAAGAGTTCCAAAACTGCTTTAATGGGTAGACTAGGTGCTGGCATTGATGCATAGCTTCCCAAGGGGAGCACTTTGAAGGTGACTATTGTGATATTCAGCAATAGGGTATGGAAGCACTTTTTCTAGGATGCGTTCACGAATTTAATTGTCAAGCCTCATATATCACATTTTCATAGGTTGATGGACACGTAGGTTGGAGACATTTAAAACAATTGTTTTTTAGCCGGGCTCAGTGGCTCAGCCTGTAATCCTACACCTTGGGAGGCTGACGTGAGTGGATTGCCTGAGTCTGCGGGTTCGAGACCTGCCTGAGCAACTTGGTGAGACATCATCTCTACAATAAATAAAAAAATCAGCTGGGAGTGGTAGCGTGCGCCTGTAGTTCCAGCTACTTGGAAGGCTGAGGTGGAAGGATTGCCGCCAGAGCCCAGCAGGTCGAGGCTGTGGTGGCCGGGAGTGGCCACTGCACTCCAGTCTGGGCGACAGAGTGAGACTCCAACTCAAAGAAAAAAAATTTTTTTTAATTATTTTAAAGACGTGTGGTACAATTCAGGGTTAGGTATACAAATATTGATTAATAAAACAAACAACAACAGATGCTGGCAAGGATATGGAGAAAAAGGAATGCTTCTATACTGCTGGTGGGAATGCAAACTAGTGCAACCTCTTTGGAAGAGAGTTTGGCAATTTCTGAAAGAACTAGAAATTGACCTTCCATATGACCCAGCAATGCCCCTATTGGGAATATACCCGGAGGAACTCAAATCATTCTACAAAAAGGAGAAAATTTTTAAAATTTCACTGGCTAGTATCATCTCAAAATCAAAATCAAAAATCTCAAATGCATATTCAAAACCACGAAACAATCCTTGCATAATTTCCTAGTAAAATCACTCTCTAAGAAGAATATTTCACACCATCTCCTCTCTTCTCAAGCTACCAACACCTCCCTCTTTCCACTTCCAATGGCCTTGTTTCTTTCTTCAAAGAAAATATGGAAGTCGTCAGAAGAGAATCTCCACAAATTGATGCCCAATATTCAACCACTTACCTGCATCTGTGCCTATATATTCTGACTTCCTTTCTGTTATAATGGTTGAAATATCTGTGTACTTAACCAAGGTCAATACTTTCATTTATGAATTTGATCCTATATTTTTCTTTCTTACTCTGGGACTACACTCTTTTGTATCATGAACATTTCCCTGCCTACTGGATTATTCTCACAAGCAAACATGTTGTAATATCCTCCATCTTAAACAATGTTCTAGGAATTACATCAGCAAAATGGCAGAATAGAAAACTTAAGACCCTTATTCCCCCATGGAGACATACGTTTAACAATTTATGACACAAACGCCTTCATGAGAAATTCAGAAACCAGTTAAGAGGTTCCTTATTGCACCCCACATACGTGCAAAGCAAACTTCACCAAAGCCCAGTAGGAAAACTCATGGCATTCATTTGCCAAACTCCTACCCATAGCTTGGTGCAGTGAAACTGGTAGAAAACCCTCGACTCCCAACTTATCACATACAAGGGAGCTTCTATTGGACCATCAGCTGATTTCTCAGAAAAAACCTTGTAGGCTACAAGGGAGAAGAATGATATATTCAAGTGCTGAAGAAAAAAACTGCATATCAAGAGTATTACATCTGCCAAAACTGTCCTTCAAAAATGGACAAATTAAGATTTTTCCAGATAAACAAAAAGAGAGAGTTAATCATTCAGCCTGCCCCATAAGAAATGCTGAAAGGAATCCTTCAGCTTGAAGAAAAATAATGATAAAAAACAATATAAAGCCTCATGAAAATATGAACCTTCTGGTAAAGGTAAATACAGAGATAAATGAGGAATTCTGTAGTATTGTAAGGTAGGTGTTTAAATCACCTTTAAAGATGGTATTTTAAAAACCATACAAAGCAATTACAGATCTATGTTAATATATATGCAATATAAAAAAATTAATTACTTTAGATCTAAAGACAAACGCAGGCTGAGAGTGACAATATAGAAAAAGGCAATCCATGTAAACAAGAACCTAAAGAAGCCAGAGGTGGTCATAATTATATCAGACAGAACAGGTTTTAAGACAAAACTGTCACAAGAAACAAAGACATTACATAATGATTAAAACATCAATTCACCAGGAAGATATTACAGTTATAAATATATATGCATATAGCATTAGAGCTCCAAAGTATACAAAAGAAACATTAACAGAACTGAAGGGAGACAGCAAAACAATAATAGTAGGACACTGCAGTACCCCACTTTCAGTTGTGGATAGAACACAGAGAGAACATAAAAAGAGAAACAGAGGACTTGAACAGCTAAACCTTGACAACTTATCCTAACAGACATATACAGAATGACACCCAACAAGAGCAGAATACACATTTTTCTAAGTACTCATGGTACACCCTCCAAAATAGATCACATGCTAGGCCACAAAACAAGTTGTAACAAATTGAAGAAGACTGAAATCATACAAAGTATCTTCTCCAACCACAATCAAATGAAACTAGATATCAATAACAGAATGAAAACAGGGAAGTCCATAAATATGTGGTAATGAAATAACTTACTCTTAAATAACCAATGTGTTAAAGAAAGTTAGAAAATACCTGGAGACGGAGGAAAACAAAAAGCACCACATACAAAAACGTATAAGATGTAGCAAAAAACAGAACTAATAGGGGAATTTATAGTGGTGAAAAAGGAAAGATTTCAAATCAACAACCTAATTTGATATCTCAAGAAACTAGAAAAAAAAGAAAGCACTAAACTCAAAATAGTAGAAGGAAAGGACCTATAAAGATTAGAGCAGAGATAAACATAATAGAGACTAGGAAAAAAATCAACAAAATTAAGAGCTGGATATTTCAAAAATATCAACAAAATTGACAAATCTTTAGCTAAATTAAGAAAAAAGAAAAGACTCAAATAACTAAAATTTGAAATCAAAGAAAAGATACTACACTGATGTCACAGAAATAAAAAGGACTGTAAGAGACTACTATGAACAATTATATATCAACAAATTGGATAACCTAGAAGAAATGGATAAATTTCTGGAAACATACAACCCACCAAAACTGAATCATGAAGAAATAAAAAAATCTAAACAGTTATAAAAAGTAATGAGATTGAAGCACTAATCAAAAACCTCCCAACAAAGATACACCCATGACCAGATGACTTCACTGGAGAATTCTAACTAATATTTAAAGAATCAACACCAACCTTCCTCTAACTCTTGCAAAAGAATTGAAGAAGAAATACCACAAAACTCTTTATATGAGGCAAGCATTACTCTGATACTGACAGCAGACAAAGACAAAATGAGAAAGTTAAGCTAGAAAACAATGTCACTGATGAATACTGATGTAAATATCCTTAACAAAATGCTAACTAAATTAAACAGCACATTTAAAAGATTATGCACTATGACCTAGTGGGATTTATAGCTGTGATGCAAGGATAGTTCAACACTCTTTCATACTCAACAAATGCTCATCAAACTAGAAATAGGGTGAAAAAATATAGTGGGATTTATAGCTGGGATGCAAGGATAGTTCAACACTTTTTCATACTCAACAAATGCTCATCAAACTAGAAATAGGGTGAAAAAATATAGTGGGATTTATAGCTGGGATGCAAGGATAGTTCAACACTCTTTCATATTCAACAAATGCTCCTCAAACTAGAAATACGGTGAAAATGCAATAAAATTTTTATATAAAAATCCCACAGATAACATTATACTCAATGGTGAAAGACTGAGAGCTTTTCTTCTAAGATCAGGAACAAGGCAAAGATGCTCATCCTCACCATTACTATTCAACACAGTACTGGAAGTCTTAGCTGGAAAAAAAAAATGACAAGAACTTTATTTTCTTAGCAATTTTGAAATGTCCAATAGTAAATAATTATTTACTAAATTCACACTGTGCAACAGATTTCAAAGAAAAAACTATCACTCCTGTCTAATTGATGCTTTGTACACTTTGAGTATCATTTTTCCATTCTACCCAAACTCCCCAGTGTCTGGTAACCATCATTTTACTCTCCGCTTGGAGTATGTTTTAGATTCCACATATAAGTGATAACATACAGTATGTCTTACTGTATTTGGCTCATTTCACTTAGCATAATGTTCTATGATACCCAAATGACAAAATTTCAGTTCAAATGTTCTCACCACAAAAAATGATAAGTATTTGAGGTGATGAGTTGTTTTTTCGAAGTGATGAATTGTTAATAACCTTGATGTAATTATTTCACATTTTATCCATGAATCACAACATCACTTTGTACCTCCAAAATATATCACAACTGTAATTTTTCAATTTAGTTAAAAATTAAAATTAAAAAAGGTTTCATCTGGAAAGCACAAGTATAGATGCTAGAGGTGGAAATAATCCTGAAGGGGCAGATGACAACTGTCATTTACCATAAACTATAAAGCACTAATGCTTTCTTAATTATGTATAATATTCTTTTGGTTTTCACTTTATTTTTTATTTTAAACATATTTTTTATTTTAAAATTGTGAGGTACAGTTAAGGGTTAGGTATACAAATATGCATCGTTCAGGCACCCTTGTTGATAAGGGGTATCCTCCCATCCCCAGACAGATACTGATTACCATTAATCCCACGATTTTCACTTTAAAACCATGAGCTTAAATAAGTACATGTGAGAACCTGAAAGAGACCCTGCTAACTGTGATACTTGCTGATATTGCAACAGTTTATGAAAGGTATTGATGATTGGTTATTCAGTCATTGCAGGCACCATAGTTATATCCCCTTCTTATAAGTCAATTAGAAAAGAATGAGTATGGAATCTGCCATGTGTCATGCCTAGGTTCAAATCTTAGCTCTGGCATTAGCTAACTTTGCAAACTTTTGTAAATTGCTTGACCTCCTTGAGATTTTGTTTTCTGTTAAATAAATAAAATGTAACAATAAAAAATGACAAGAAAAATAAGTAAAATAAATCTAAATTGGAAAAGAAGATGCAAAATTATCTCTGTTCACAGATGTCATGATTTTATATGTAGAGTCTGCATGCAATAAAAACTATTACAATTAATAAATGATTTCAGCAAAGTTGCAGGATACAAAAACAACACATAAAATCAGTCTCATTTCTATAAATTAATGATGACCAATCTGAAAATGAAATTAAGAAAAAAAATCTCATTTACTATAGAATCAAAAAAGATGAAATACTTAGGAATAAACTTCACCAGGTAAGTGAAAGATGTGTACAGTGAAAACCACAAAACACCACTAAGAGAAATCAAAGAAGTTACAAATAAATGGAAAGATAGCTCATGCTCATGGATTGAAAGTCTTAATGTTGTTAAAATGTCTATAATACCCAAAGTAATCTACAGATTCAATGCAATTTCTACCAAAATTCCAATGACATTTTTTGTAGAAATAGGAAAAACCCTCCTAAAAGTCATATGGAATTTCAAGGGATCCTAAATAGCCAAAATAATCTTGAAAAAGGGGAACAAAGTTGGAGGCCTCATACAACTTGATTTCAAAACATACAAAAAAGCAATAGAAGTCACCATGGTGTTGATATATTTTTAAAAATCTTTATTTTTTACTTTTGGAGGGTGATTTTGCTGGATGTATAATTCTAATTTGGTAGTTTTTTCTCCTTTTAACACTTAAAGTGATCAGTTCATTGTTTTCTTGCTTGTGTGGATTCTGATAAGAAGTCCACTGCAATTCTTATCTTCATTTTTCCTGTAGGTAAGGTGTTTTTCTCCCCACTGGCTGCCTTCAAGATTATCTCTGTGTTTGATTTTCTGCAGTTTTAAGATGATATGCCTAGGCATGAGGTTTTGTTTGTTTTGGTGTGTGTGTGTGTGTGTGTGTGTGTGTGTCTGTGTGTGTGTGTGTGTGTGTCTGTGTGTGTGTGTGTGTGTGTGCGTGTCTATCCTTCCTGGTGTTCTCTAAGCTTATTAGATTTGTGATTTGGTGTCTGTCACTAATTTTGGGATGTGCTTGGCTATTATTTCTTCAAATATTTCTTCTGCTTAGTGTTCTCCTTCTTCTCCTGGTATTCCAATCATGTATATGCTACACAATTTGGTATTGTCCCACAGTTCCTGGATACCGTTTTGCTTTTCTCTTTGCATTTCAGTTTGGGTAAATTCTATTAACCTATCTTTATATTCACTGATTCTATCTTTGCATATGTCAAGTAATCGAGTAGCCCATCAAAGTCATTTATTTCTGTTAATGTGATTTTGACTTTTAGCACTTCCTTTTGATTCTTTCTTATATTTTCTTCTTTCTTTAGACATTAGGATCTGGTCTTTCATTGTGTCTACCTTTTTCATTGGAGTCCTTAACATATTAACAGGAATTATTATTTTCTTCCTTATTTTTTTTTTCTTATAAAGATGTGGGGTACAATTCAGGGTTAGGTATACAAACATTGATTATGCAGGTACCCTTGTTAATGAGGTATGTTTCTCCCTTCCCAGCAGTTTCCCTCAACTGCCAATCCCACTGCCCCTCCCCTGGCAGTTTCCCACTACTGCCAATCCCTTTCTTATAATATTATAATTGTTAAAGCTCTGCTTATGAGTGAGAACATACGGTACTCTGTTCTTTGTTTCTGTGATAAATCACTGAGTATGATAGACTCTAAATTCAACCAAGTTACTGCGAAGTCCATGTTTGTCCTTCTTTATGGCTGCATAATAATCTATTGTGCATATGTACCACATTTTTAAAATCCAGTACAGCTTCGATGGGCAACGTGGTTGGTTCTATGCTTTTGTTATTGTGAATAGAGCTGCAACAAACATATGTGTGCAGGTATCTCTTTTGTAGAATGATTTGAGTTCCTCTGGGTATATTCCCAATCGGGGAATTGCTGGATCTTATGGGAGGTCAATTTCTAGTTCTTTCAGAAATCACCACACTGTCTTCCCAAGAGGTTGCACTAATTTGCATTCCCACCAGGAATGCAGAAACGTTCCTTTGTCTCGACATCCTCGCCAGCATCTGTTGTTGTTTGTTTTATTAATAATGGCCATTCTTACTAGGGTTAGGTGGTATCTCAATGTGGTTTTGATTTGCATTTTTCTGATGATAAGTGAGGCTGAGCACTTTTTCACATGTCTGTTGACTACCTGTATATTCTTCTTTTGAGAAGTGTCTATTCATGTCTTTTTCCCACTTTTTAATGGGGCTGTTTGTTTTTTTCCTTTCTGTGCATTTGAGTTCCTTGTAGGTCCTAGATGTTAGGCCTTATCAGATATACAGTTGGCAAATACCCCCCCCCCATTCTGTGGGCTGTCTCCCTGCTCTCTTGATGGTTTCTTTTGCTTTGCAGAAGCTTATTAGTTTGATGAGGTCCCACTTGTCTCTTATTTCTTAAGGTATGGGCATTTAGGGCTTTGAATAGGAATTGGTTGCCAGTTCCAATTTCCATAAGGGTGTTTCCTGCATTTTCTAAGATTCATATAGTTTGAGGTTTTATGTTTAGGTCTTTGATCCATTTAGAGTTAATTTTTGTGTATGGCGATAGGTAGGGGTCCTGTTTCAATCTTCTGCATGTGATCAGTCAGTTTTCCCAGCACCATTTACTGAATAGGTTCTCCTCTCCCCAGTGGTTGTTGTTGGAGGCTTTGTCAAAGATGAGTTGGTTGAGAAATTAAGGCTTTGATTCCAGAATCTCTATCCTGTTCCATTGGTCTATGTGCCTGTTCTTGTACCAATACCAGGCTGTTTTGATTACTGTAACCTTATAGTAAAGTTTGAAGTCTGGAAGTGTGATACCTCCCGTTTTGTTTCTTTTGCTGAGAATTGTTTTGGTTATTTGTGGTCATTTATGTTTCCCTATGAATTTCTGTATTGTCATTTCCAGGTCTGAGAAGAGTGATGTTGGTAATTTAGTGGATATTGCATTGAATCTGTAGATTGCCTTTGGTAGGGTGGACATCTTAACCATGTTGATTCTTCCTATCCATGAGCACGGAATATTTTTCCATTTGTTTATGTCTTTTAGGATTTCTTTGAGCAGTGTTTTGTAGTTCTCATTGTAAAGGTCTTTCACTTCTCTGGTTAGGAAGATGCTGAGGTATTTCATTTCTTTGTGACTATTGTGAATGGAATTGTGCTTTTAATTTGGGTCTCTGCCTGCTTGTTGTTGGTGTATAAGAATGCAACTGTCTTTTGCACATTTATTTTGTACCCTGAGACTTTGCCAAAGTCCTTTATCAGTGCAAGCAGGTTTTTGACAGATTCTCTTGGATTTTCAAGGTACAGGATCATATCACCAGCAAAGAGGGATTACTTGACTTCCTCTTTTCCTATTTGGATACCCCTGATTTCCTTCTCTTGTGTAATTGCCTGAGCTAGAACTTCCAACACAATGCTGAACAAGAGGGGTGAGAGTAGGCAACTTTGTCTTGTTCCAGTTTTCAGGGGAAATGTTTCCAGTTTCTGTTCATTTAGCAATATGTTAACTGTAGGTTTATTGTAGATGGCACTTACTATTTTGAGGTACATTCCTTCTATACCTAGGTGTTTGAGGGTTTTTATCAAGAAGGGGTGCTGGATTTTATCAAAATCTTTTTCTGCATCTAATGAGATAATCATGTGGTTTTTGTTTTTACATCTGTTGATGTATTTAATTACATTTATGGTCTTGTGAATGTTGAACCAGTCCTGCATCCTGAGGATGAAGTCTACTTGGTCATGGTGGATGATTTTTGAGATGTGTTTTTGTATACAATTTGCTAGAAACTTGTTGAGGATTTTTGCATCTATGTTCATAAAGGATATTGGCCTGTAATTCTCTTTTTTTGTTGGATCTTTACCCAGTTTGGGTATCAGTGTGATGTTAGCTTCGTAAAATGATTTGGGAAGAATTCCAGCTTTCTCAATTGTCTGGAATACTTTCAATAGGATTGGTATCAGTTCCTCCTTGTATGTTTTGTAGAATTCTGCTGGAAAGCCATCCGATCCAGGGTGTTTTTTTTTTTACAGGTAGTTTCGTATTGACAGAGTCAATTTCCTGGGTTGTTATTGGTCTATTTAGTGTCTTAATGTCATCTTGTTTCAATGTGGGAAGGTTGTGTGATGTCAGAAAGTCCTCCATTTTATTTAGGTTATCAAGTTTGCTTCCATATAGGTGTACATAGTAATCTCTGATAATCTTTTGTACTTCTTCGGGGTCAGTTGTGATTTGATCTTTTGTATTTCTGATTGTGTTTATTTGGACTTTTTCTCGGTCATTCTGGCTAGGGGTACATCTTGTTAATTTCTTTCAAAGAACCAGCTTTTTGTTTTGTTGATGTTTTCTATGATATTTTTGTGTTCTATGTCCCATATTTGGGCTCTTATTTTGGTAATTTGGATTCTTCTGCTAAAGTTGAGGTTTTGTGGTCTTTTCATTCCAGCTCCCTTAGGTGATTTGTTAGGCTCTCCACTTGTGATCTTTCCATTTTCTAGAGGTGTGCTTGTAGAGATATAAATTCCCCTCTGAGAACTGCTTTCATAGCATCTCAGAGGTTTTAGTAAGATGTTCCTTCATTTTCATTTGTTTCCAGGAATCTTTTAATTTCTGCTTTGCTCTCAGTGTTGACCCAGTGGTTGTTCAGCATCATGCTGTTTAGTGTCCATGCCTTTGTGGGCTTTGGGGAAATGCTCTTGGTGTTGACATTTATTTCTATTCCACTGTGGTCTGAGAGACCACAAGATTTCAACCTTGTGGAATTTGTTAATGTTTGATTTATGGACAAGAATGTGATTGATCTTGAAGTACGTTCCATGTGGTGATGAGTAGAATGTATATTTTGTGGTTGTTGGGTGGAATAATCTGTAGGTATCTACTAAGACCATTTGGTCAAGTATCAAGTTTAGGTTCTGGATCTCCTTGTTGATTTTTAGCCTCGATGATCTATCTAGGACTGTTAGTGGCGTATTCAAGTCCCCTACTATAATAGTGTTAGCGTCAATATCTTTTTTTTAGTTTACTTATAATTGCTTTATAAATGCTGGTGTGCCTGTGTTGGGTGCATTTATGTTCAGGATGGATATTTCTTGTTGATGGATTGAACCTTTTATCATTATGTAGTGTCCTTTTGCATCTCTTTTAATTTTTGATAGCTTAAAGGTTGTTTTGTCTGATATCAAGGTCGCAACTCCTACCTTATTTTGTGATCCATTTGCCTGGAAACTCATTTTTCATCCTTTAACTTTGAGTCTGTGTGCATCCCTTGTGTGAGTTGAGTCTCCTGGATGCAGCAAATAATTGGGTCATGGTTTCTTATCCAGTTTGCCATTCTGTGTCTTTTCAGCGGTCCATTTAGTCCATTCATATTCAGGCTGATTATTGAAATGTGATTGTTTATAGCTGTCATGAAGTTATTATAAAGTTTTTTCTTTGTTTGCTTCTTTTCTTTTGGCTTTGGGGTTGATGTGTGTGTGTTTTCAAGTTTCTTGTTGCACTGTATTCTCTGTTGATTCTGTGCTCTGCTGTTCTTTTGGGAAGTGTGTGGTCAATCTTATTTTTCTTTCTTCTGTGCTTAATGCCTTTTTAAAGTGTCTCCTGTAGAGTTGGTCTGGAAGCTGCATAACCTCTTAGGAGTTGGATGTCTGGGAAGGATTTTAATTCTCCATCACTGATGAAGCTGATCTTGGCTGGATAGGAAATTCTTCATTGAAATTGTTTATCTTTGAGGACTTTGAATATAGGGCTCTAATCTCTTCTTGTTTTTAGTGCTTCTGCCAATAGGTCTACTGCTATTCTGATTGGTTTTCCCTGGTAGGTAGTCTGACCTTTCTCTCTTGCTGCCTTTAAGATTTTTTCTTTTGTGTCTACTTTGTATAGGCGAATTACTATGTGCCTAGGGGTTGATCTTCTCATTTGATGTCTCATGGGGGTTCTCTGTATCTATATGCTGGGCTGGTCACATCTCTGGTGAGATGGGGAAAGTTTTCTTGGATTATCTCCTGGAGTACTTGCTCCAAGGTGTTCTCCATTTCCCTTTCTTCTTCTGGGATACCAATCAGGCATAGGTTCAGTCTTTTGATATAATCACACATTTCTTCTAGGCTTTGTCTTTTCTTTCTGAGTTTTCTTTCTATGTTTTTTACAGATCGGGCTAATTCCATGTTCTGGTCTTTAAGATCTGAGATTCTTTCTTTGGCTAGATTAATTCTGCTTTCCATGCTTGTCATCTTGTTATTTCCTGGGTGAAATTTTTTATTGCCAGAATCTCTGTTACAAGTTCTTTCAGTGTTGCATCTTGTCTTTCTTGAGTCTTATTCACCCTTTTCATCCATTCCCTAATCCCTGTCATATTCTGGGGCCAGTCATTGGTTACTTCCATTGTTTGGGCACCAAGGTCTGATTTTTCAGTTTTGTCTTTGGTACAATTGAAATTGCCTGAGGTCTTCCTTTGGTTTTTCACTATTCGTGACAGATCTCTTGTTTTCTCTTTAATTCTATTATTTGGCATCAGTGGGAGAGGCTTTCCCTTCTGATGTTTGCTCAGTCTTCTATTCTTCCCTGATCTGGGATCTACATGTGTTCTATTTTGAAATGGGATGGTAGATGGGAAGCTTTGCTGTCTCTTGTAGTTTTTGACATTTGAATAAAGTAGGGGATGGGGCACTAGGATTCAGAAAATACTTGCAAATTACAATGTTCACTTATTGTGGTATGTGTTCCCTGAGACACACTCCCCACCACTACTCTATATGATGATGCAAAGCTGAAACCAATGCAAAAAACAACTGAAAACACACACACACACACACACACACACACACACACACACACACCCAGACATACACTCACACCCCAAAACAAACTGGAATAACAACAAAGTGAAACAAAACAAACAACAAAAAACCAAGAAAACTAAACACACACACACACACACGCCTAGCACAAAGTGAATATAGAAGAAAAACAGAAAGATGGTGGGGGAAGGAATTCAGGTCGAACCCTCACGCATATATTGACACACACCTTAAACTATAAAAAATTAAAATTAAAAAACTCGGAACAAAAGAGCAAAAACTAACCAACAACAACAGCCAAACCAAATTGAAAGATGAACACTCAATCATTCACATACATACATAAACAGAAAATGAGAAATAAAAAAAGAAACAGAAAAAGAAAAGAAAAAATTTTGAGGGGAATGCAGATCAAACCCTCACATACACATTCATGCACAAAGGAATAATATTTAAAAAATAGATCAACTAACAGTCAAAAAATTAAAAAAAAATCCTGCCCTCTTGTGGCAGGCTCTGTAGTTGTTCCTCTCGTCTGATCTGCTATCTCCTGCAGAGCTTCCACCTCTTTCACTCTCTCCTCAGTGTCTGAAACAGGGAAGGAGGAAGGGCAGTGGAGGTGGGTGGGGCTGCAGTCCTTCCCTCCCACTCTTGTATTATCAGGGAGATCTCCTCTGCTAAGGAGGTGTGGGATTGTCTCTTCCCCAGGTATGTACTCATGGGGGGTGCCCCAGCCAGGCCTAACCTGGAATGGAGTTCTCCTATTGCGACGTCCAGGCTCTGCCTGGGTTTGTCCCTCTCAGTTGTGACCCAGCTGGTCTGACGTCGAGAGGATTGCTGGGGAGGAGGGGGTTTGGGTTAGCCCCAGACTCACCACTGATCTCTTTGGAGTCCTTCCTTATCCTTTCCTGGCCACACACATTGTTCTGTGGCTGGATCAGGGTAGGGGGTGCAGCGCCTGGGACTCGGCACTTGTCAGGTCCCTCTGAAGTTTGTGCTTTTAGGATATTCCCTCTGGGCCACAATCAAGCCCTCAGTAGTTGATCCACCAGTCACAGAGATAGGTCTGTTGCTCCATGGTGAGCAAGTCAGAGCACTTTCTTGCCCCGCCTTAAGATAGTGGTGGGTGCCTCTCTTGTCCTCTTTCATGGAACTTTGCCTCTGGACTCCCTCCACAGTCCCTACTGCCAGTGCCCTGACAGGTGCTGAAGTGGTGAGGCAAAGCCAGGAGCCAGCAGTCTCTCTCCTGCTGCAATGGTCAGGGAGAGCCTGGGGCAATGGTTACTCCCTGCCGCTTTTTGGCAGAAAAACTTTTGTCGATTTTAAAAAAGTGTCACTCAGCTTCTGCAACCTGAGAAGCACCAGGGATGAAGCAGAGAAGCTGCAGCACCAGCTGTTGCACCAAGGACCTGGCCACTTGCTCATGAACCCGCACTTAGTCAATCTCTCCCAGCATTTTCTTCCCAGGGAGGGTTTGTTGATTAAAACAAAAGAAAGAAGGAAAAAAAAAAAGAAAAAGATAATGGCATTCGGCTTCTGCATCCCAGGAGTCACTAGGGTCCAAGCCCAGCATTTGTGGTACCAGTTGCTGTACCAGGAGAGACCTGGCCACTAACTCCCTAACCCTCACTCAGTCACTCACACGCCTACTTGCTCACTAGCACCTACACAAAATTTTTCATACACTCGTTCACACAGGGACTTGCACAGTCTGACTGGCTCAGCTGCCATCTTCCCAACCAACCTCAACAATAGTCATTTTAAATTGTTTATACTTATAAGGCATAATACAATATTTTCATATATGTATGCATTGTGGAATTATTAAATCAAGCTATTTAACATAGCCATCACCTCACATACTTATCGTTTCTGTGGTGAGAATATTTGAAATCTACTCTCTTAGGAATTTGGAATATATACTATATTATTATTAACTATAGTCACCATATTGAACAATACATCTCTGGAACTTATTCCTCTAATCTAACAGAAAATAGTACCCTTTGTCCAATACCTCTCCATTCCCCCCTCCCCAGCCTCTGGTAACCATCATTCTATTCTCTACTTCTATGAGTTTGAGGTTTTTTAGATTTCACATATGAGTGAGATTATGTAATATTTTGTCTTTTTTGTGCCTGGTTTATTTCTCTAAGCATAATGCTCTCCAGGTTCATCCATGTTCTCTCAAATGACAAGACTTTTTTTTGTATAATGTGGAATAGTATTCTATTGTAGATGCATACTTTTTTTTATCCATTCATACAATGATGGACACATAGGTTGATTCCATATCTTGGCTATTGTAAATAATGCTGTGATAAACATGGGAGTGAAGAAAACTCTTTGACTTACTCATCTCATTTCATATGGTAGTTCTATTTTTAATTTTTTGAGGAATCTCTATATTGTTTTGCATAGTGCCCATACAAATATGCACTTTCACTGATGGTAAGTATACAGGATTCCCTTTCTCCACATCCTCACCAATACTTAACTTTTTTTTTCTTTTTCATGATAGCCATTCTAACAAGTGTAAGATGATATCTCATGTGGTTGTAATTTGCATTTTCCTGATGATTACTAATGTTGAACATTTTCTCATATATCCATTGGCCATTGGTATCTCTTCTTTTAAAAATATCTATTGAAGTTCATTGCCCATTTTAAAATTGGGTTATTACTTTCTTACTATTGCGTTGAGTTCCTTATATATAGAGGGTATTAACCCCTTATTAGATGTATAGTTTGCAAATATTTTCTTCCAATCTTTAGGTTGTTTCTTTATTCTGTTAATTATTTCCTTTGCTGTGCAGAAGTTTTTTAGTTTGATACAATCCTATCTATTTTTGCTTTTGTTGTCTGTGCTTTTGTGGTCAAATAAAAAAAATAATAATTGCCCAGACCAACGTCTTGAATGCTTTCCCCTAAATTTTGTTCAATTAGTTTTACAGTTTCAGGTCTTATGTTAATCTGTAATCCATTTTGAGTTGATTTTTGTATATGAAATGAGATAAGGGTCCAATTCTATTCGTCTGCAAGTGAATATTCAGTTGTCTCAACACTGTTGAAGAAACTGTCCTTTTCCTATTGTGTGTTCTTGGCACCTTTGTCAAAAATCAATTGACCATAAATGCGTGGTTCATTTTGGGGCTCTGTATTTTGTTCCATTGGTCATTGAGTCTATTTTTATGCTAGTATTGTGCTGTTTGATTATCATTGCTTTGTAATATAATTTGAAATCAGGTAGTGTGATGCCTCCAGCTTCTTGTTCTTCTCAAGATTGCTTTAGCTATCCAGAATCTTTAAAAAAAATTTTTAAAGATGAGTACAATTCAGGGTTAGGTATACAAATGGTCATTGTACAGGTAAAGTTTGGGCCTTACTTTGGTCCCTACTTCACTTGGTTTGATATGATATACCCTTATTGATGTTGTGTGACCCCTCCCCGGCAGTTTCCTACTACTACCAATCACTTTCTTATAGTATTATGATAATTGTTCAGGGTCCACTTATGAGTGAGAACATATGGTACTTTGTTTCTGTGATAGGTCACTGAGTATGATCGTCTCTAAATCCATCCAAGTTGCTGCAAAGTTCATAATTTTGTCTTTCTTTATGGCTGTGTAATATTCCATCGTGTAACTATCCAGAATCTTAAGTTGAAAATTTTTCTTTCCAGATGAGAAACAAGACAAGGATGATGACTCTTGCCACCCTTATTCAACATCATGCTGGAAGTCCTAGCCAGAATAATTAGGCAAGAAAAAGAAATAAAAGGCATCCAAATAGGAAAGAAAGAGATGAAATTGTCTCTGTTTGCTGATGACATGATCTTATATATATAAAACTCTAAAGATTTCACCAAAAACCTGTTAGAATAAACAAATTCAGTAAAATCAACATGCAAAAATCAGTATTACAAACACAATAAACAATCCTAAAATGAAATCAAGAAAAATCCTATTTAGAATAATTACCAAAAAAATCTTAGGAATATTAACCAAGGAGGTGAAAGATCTCTACATTCAAACGTATAAAACATTGATAAAAAGTTGAGAAAAGAAATAAACAGAAAGACATTCCATGTTCATGGATTGGAAGAATACTATTATAATGTCCATACTGTTCAAAGTGATCTATAGATTCAATGCAATCCCTACGAAAATCTCAATGGCATGATATTTTTCATAGAAATAGAAAAAAATCCTAAAATTCTGACTGATAATTTCAACACTATTCCATATGTAAACCTAGTTCTGATTTTACTTTGTCACTTCAAATTGTGTTATTTCTTGCCTTAGCATATTTTATAATTTTGCTACTGTTGGAATTCAGACATATTGTATAGAGCAGTACCTACTGAGGTAAACAGGACTTTACTATGAGTACTGATATTAATCTGCCCAGGAGTTAGGCTGTGTTTGATTTTTTTGTTATCTCTATGAGTATTGGAGGCATTAAATTCCTCTAGTGATCTTGTTTTTGTCTCCTTTCTTGGCCTTAGTCTTTTCCTTTGTGTTGTACCTCAGAGACAGTCTATGTCTTGCATCTCTCCCAGCTGTGATGCTCTGTTATTTTAACTGGAGATTTCTTGTCTTGTTGTAGCGTGTGGAGGAGGATGACATTCTACAATCTTAAGTCTCAGTCTTTGGAGTGTACAGTGGCTCGTATCTTGGGAATGTGACTTTTCCATTTTTTTCTCTCTTCCAAGGTGTGGTGGATTGAACTGTATCCCCTAAAAGTATATGTTGCCCCTGGTACCTGTGAATGTGACCTTAGTTGGAAATACAGTCTTTGCAGATGTCATCAAGTTAAAATGAGATCACACTGAAATAGAGTGGGCTCCAAATCCGGTGAATAGAATCTTTATAAGGAGAGAGAGATTTGAAGACACAGAGGAGACACAATGAAGAAAGCTATGTGAAGATGGAGGCAGAGACTGGAATGATGTTGTCACAAGCAAAGTAATGCCAATGCTTGCTGGCAACCATGAGAAACTAGAAACTCCTAGCCCCCAGAACTATGAGAGAATAAATTTATGTTGTTATAAATCACCTCATTTGCATAATTTGTTAAGGTTGCCCTAGAAAACTCAAACACAAGAGTAATGCTCCTCCTTCCCCACCATCTATGGTTTTAACATTCCTAGTCTGTCTTTGAAATCCTCTTCCCTGTATATTAAGGTTTTCTTTTCTTTCTCTTTTTTTTCTCCCCTTAAGTAAGACAGGGAAATGGAGTAGGACTGGAGCAAGGCAGAGTTTCTTTCCCCTAATTGGGATGGGATTTCACTGCTACCCTGTGCTATTTTTGTCTTTCTCCCAACTTCTAAAATAATCTTGGAAATAAATGGCTAGAGGTCCTCTCAACTCCACAAAAAGTATTTTTCACATCATACAAAATGTATTTGTCATTGCATAAAAATGTGAGTAATCTTACTTGCTAAAGTGTACACTTAAAATCGTGACAGTGGCAAATTATATACTATGTGCAATGTATTTGCCATTGCATAACTATGTGAATACTCTTAACACTACTGAATTGTACACTTAAAATGGTTACAGTAGTAAATTTTATACTATGTGTTTTCTTACTACAATTTTATCATTGCAATTTTTGGTATATGTGCTGATGTGCTGCCAAAGGGAACACTTCTTACCACAATTTTTAAAAAGTGTCTGTCCCCATACGTCTCTTACCAAAATGGTCTTCATGTTGCTGCCAAGCACAATTCACAGTGTTGGAGGCAGTATGGTTCCAATGGACAGGTAAAGGAAGTAAGCTTTTGATGCTGGGCCATTGAAGGGCCTGACATATGACTCCTCCCTTCAGCAAGTCCTGAAGCCTGCTTTTTAAGTAGGACAACCTGTGGTACCACATCCTAGAAGATTGCACAATAACAAGAGAAAGTAATAATGTAAAACAACTTAAAAAAAAAACTTTTATGAGGCTACAGGCAAAACACTGCAGATATAACTAAGCAAAATAATAGATTTAATTATTTCAACTACAGAGGATTAAACTAAGGAGAAATTCTGATCTATCATCATTATTTACATTTTCTTGCCAACCACTCTCATTTTATGCCTTGAAATACTGTCTCAGCCCCAATACTTAACTGAAGCAGTTCTTTAAAAAATTCACTAATCTTAACCTTCCAAATATGTAACTGTCATGTGCTGCATAATATATATATATGATGGTGGTTCCAAAAGATTATAATGGTGCTAAAACATTTCTATTGCTTAGTGACATTGTAACATAGCACAATGCATAATCTTTTCTATCTTTAGGTGTATTTAGATACACAAATACCATTGTGTCACAGTTGCTTATGGTATTCAGTACAGTAAAATGCTGCACAGGTTTGTAGCCCAGGAGAAATTGCAGGGGGCCAGCCCCTGCAGAGAGATTTAAGGGGTCCCTCGGGAGGTGTGGTGGCATCAGCGATTCTGTAGGGATAGATATTAAAAGAAAGAAAGAGGGGAGAATGAAAGAGACTGGACTCTGTCTAGTGCAGACGCCATTTAATGGGACGAACCATAAGCCTTTTATCACTGAAATTTCTAAAGTTAGCTGTATTCTTATTAAACCTCAAAATATCATGTTTGATCATGCTTGAACTAACATAATTCACTGATGTAGCATAACTCATTCTACAATACTTTCCACGAATAAAATAAATTAAATTTCTATAATAAGTAGAAAAGCCCTACACTAACTATAGCTAAAAACTGGTTTAAAAGAATGCAGCCCAGTCCAAAGTACACGCTGGGCCCTTAGGAATGTGGCCCAGTCCAAAGTTCGTGCTGGGCCATTTCTGGTAACTCTAGATAATCATCTATACCATCTAAAGCTGGAAGCAGCTCTCCATATGTATATACTAATTTTACAAATATACTTTTAAATCTTATAAAGAAGCTTGCACTGTATAGAAGGCTCGCAAATGTGACCTGAGTCTGAATTATATCTAATACCTAGGCCAAAACCGCAGTTCATGGGAAATAGGAATAATGAGTTTCTAGAGTAAGCCATGCCTGTTACAGTCACAGAGACTTCAGCTTAGGAAGGCAGAGATCCTTTTGGCTAAAATGAAAAAGGGAGAACGGAATGGGGTCAACAGCTCCCAAACACATCCTAGTGGTCTCGGGGTCCATGGCCCACCTTGATCCCTAACGTTCAGGTGGGCCTCCGTGGCCGGCTCCCAACAAGAAATAGACTCCACCATATAGCATAGGTGAGTAGTAGGCTATACCACCTAGGCCTGTCATAGGTATACTCTGTCATGTTCACACAATCATGATATTGACTAACAACACATTTCTCAAAATGTATCCCAGTTGTTAAGTAATCCATGACTGCATAAGGATTGTTTTTCAAGTCTCATCCTTCTGAGACTCTCTGCTTATGACACTTTGGATCATCCTCACCCTAATGGCTTGAAACTTTCCTCTCCATTGAATATATGTGACTGCAGGAGAGTTGCTTAAACCCTCAGTGACTATTTCCTCCTTTGTAAAATGAGGATAATAATAGTATTTATCTAACAGCTGCTGGAGAGGGTGTGGTGAAAAGGGAACACTTCTACACTGTTGGTGGGAGTGTAAACTAGTGCAACCTCTGTGGAAAGCAGTGTGGCAATTCCTAAAAGCTCTAAAAATTGACCTTCCATATGACCCTGCAATCCCCCTACTGGGAATATACCCTGAAGAACACAAATCACTCTATAAAAAAGATACCTGCACACATATGTTTATCGCAGCATTGTTCACAATAGCAAGAACCTGGAAACAACCATGCTGCCCATCAAAAGAGGACTGGATTAAAAAAATGTGGTACATATACACGATGGAATACTACGCAGCCATAAAAAAGAACAAAATCATGAATTTCGCTGCAACCTGGATGGAACTAGAGTCTATAATACTGAGTGACCTCTCACAAAAACAAAGATCCGAATATCACATGTTCTCACTCATATAATGGACCTTGAACATCCAATGCAATACTATGAGAAAATGACGGATGGTACTGGGAAACAATGGGGGGGAGGGGGATGGGATTAACAGTAGCAAATATCTGTCGGGGGATGGGAAAACACTTCTTATCTACAGGGTGCCTGAATGAAACGTCATTGTACACCTACCCTTAACTGTACCCCACAAAACCATAATAAAAAATACTGATTAATGAAAAAAAAAAAAAGAAAATTTGAATAAACTTCTATTGCTTGTACTCAAAAAAAAAAAATAGTATTTATCTCATGGATTTACTGTGAGGACTAAAGTACTTAGAATTGTATGCCCCATACTATGCCTGATATATGTGTCAGTTGCTATTACTATCATCATCATTATTTATGACTATTGTTAGGGATAAATTTTATCTGTTGGATAGAGTGTTTTAATAAATATGCTTGGAGTTGGTGACTCTGGGGGGCACAGTTTCAAAAAAATTAGTGAAACAATTCCACTTGCATAAGATCTTAAATGAAATTAATTTGTCCTGTGGGAGAAGAGTAATAAAGCCAAGTAACTGTTCTTAATGTGAATTTTCTCAATTACTCCTTAAATATGCAGTAAAGTAACTAAACTCACAAAATACTTATTTTGAGTGGACCTATGTGCATGTGTGTATTGCACATGCAAATGTGCATGTGTGTGAGGTGTAAGTTGATGAAAGGACTGAATTTCATGTTGATATGGGATGAAACCAGTAACAAACACAAAGGCCATAGCTAGAGACAGAATTTACTAATGACTTGGAACATTCCATAATTACAGGCTACGAACCTGAGGGCTAAAGACAAATTTATTGAGAGTTTATGACTGAGGGCAAGCAGGAGAACATAGAAAGGCCTCTGCGGGTATCTTCACTGTCTCTTGTTTTTCAACCTCCTACCTGTAGGTACTGTCTAAGATAGAAGCTGTTAATCTATGGCCTACAAGTTAAGAAAAATTATATATATATATTTTTTGAGTTGGAGTCTCACTCTGTCACCCAGACTGGAGTGCAGTGGCTGCTCCCGGCCACAGCAGCCTCTACCTGCTGGGCTCCAGCGATCCTTCCGCCTCAGCCTTCCGAGTAGCTGGAACTACAGGCACGCACCACCATGCCCAGCTAATTTTTTTTATTTATTGTAGAGATGAGGTCTCGCTAAGTTGCCCAGGCGGGTCTCGAACCCGTGGGCTCAGGCAATCCACTCACCTCAGCTTCTCAAAGGCTCGGGATTACAGGCTGAGCCACCGGGCCCGGCAATCTTATATTTCTTAAGGATTGTAAGAAAAACAAAAGAGTAAGAGACCAGGACCACACATGGTCTATAAAAGTCTACATTTGCTATCTGGCCTTTTAAAGAAAAAACAAAATCCAACCTCTGGTCTAATACTCAATTCTTAATCAAATACTGTTCTCCCACTACATTGAATAACTCCCCTCAAAATCTACTCTTAAGCAAGTATAATTATTCATTTCTTCATTATTTTACCCAATAAATATTATTACATATATGTATAATAAGTACTTTATTAAGTATTGAGAATACATAGATAAATAAGTCAGTAACCCCAACCATCATTCAAGAGGCCCACAATATAGTAGGGAAGAAAGACAAGTATAGGGTGATAATTTCTACTACCTATAATAGTTTAATGCACAAAATACAGAGGAAAGTGCAAAGGAGAAAGTACTCAACCAGTGTTCTCGGAAGAAGTGTCTCATTGCTTCATATTTACAACAAACAAACAAAAACACCTTGCTTACTGTAAAAAAAAAAGGAGGGGAAAGAAAAATAATTTACAAAACCCAGAAATATATAAAATAAAAAGTGAAAGCCTCCTTCCCTCATTATTTGCCATTTCCATTCCATCAAGGAAACTGTTGATGAGGCTTAGCAGATACAATGGCACATACTACTGAAATTTCCGCACCCGCCATATACACACAAAAATAGACATGTATTTAGTATTCAAACCATAGAGAAGGCTAGAAAATGAAGAGAAAACATCTCCTCCCCCACTTACCCTAATTGTAGTACTCAAATGTTACCAGTCTTAATTTATAAAAATCAGTCCAAACGATTTACAAACTGGAAAGAGGTAACTGAAATTTATACAACTGACAAAGAATTCATATAAAAAATATTTAAAGGCATTCTACACATCTACAAGAAAAGCAAACAATATGCAAGGAAACAAAATGAATAGACATTTCTAAGAAGAGAAAACCCATATGGTTAATTCATTTATGAAGAAATGGTCAACATTATTAATGATTCAAGAAATTTAATCTAGCCACAATTAGATATCATTTTATACCCCTTTGATTAGCAAGAATTTAAAAGTCTGATAATACCAAGTGTAGAAGTCTTGCACATCTTCCATTAAGTTTATTCCTAAGTAATTGATTTTTTGATGTTATCATAAGCAGCATTTTAAAACTCCAATTTGCAATTGTTTGTTACCAGTGTATACAAATACAATTGACTTTTGTATTTTGACCTTGAATCTTGTGACCTTAGTAAAATCACTTATTACTTCCACTTACTGTTTTGGTGATTTCTTAGAATTTTTAAATAAGAGATGTCATTTACAAATAAAGACAGTTCTACGTCTTCCTTTGCCTTATTCATTAGTTAGGATTTCAAGTATAATACTAAATAGGAGAAGTGAACATGGACATCCTTGCCTTGCTCTTGATCTTAGGGGAAAACATTCAATGTTCCATGATTAAGTATGATGTTAGTCATGTTTTGTTCTTAGCTGTTATCAGTGACCTTTGTCAGGTTGGGGAAGTTACTTTCAGGTCCTAGTTTTCTGAAAATATTTATTAGGAATAAGCATTGAATTTTATCAGATGTACTTTCTGCATTTATTGAAACTGTTGTATGGTTTTCTGTTTTATTATAATGTAATTATACTGATTGATTTCCTATGTTAAATCAACCTTGCATTTTGGGAATAAACTCCACTTGATTAGGATATATTATGCTTTTTATATATTGTTGGATTAAATATGCTGAAATTTTGTCATAGCATTTTACATCTAGATCCATGAAGAATACATAATCTGCATTTTTTTGTATGTGATGTCTTTATCAGGTATTTTATCAGATTTGTGCTGGTTTCAGAAGATAAGTTAGGAAGTGTTACTTCTGTCTCTGTCTCTATTCATTTATCATATATCACATTTCTCTTACACCTTGTTATTATTTTTCATCTTATTTTTTCCATTCTTTAATTTTAATATTTTCTATTTACTGATTCCACTCTTATTCTGTTTTTAGTTTATAGTTAAAGTGAGCCAAATAATTTTTCATTTTATATATTTTACTCTTCAGTTCTAGTAGTTTCTTATTTAGAAGTTCCATTTGCCTTGTAAAATTGTCCATCTGTTCATCCATTCCATTCATTCTTTCTTGTGAGTTCTCTAACATATTTACAATAACTGCTTTAATGTCCTTGTCTGAAAACGCCAATATCTGGGTCTTCTATGACTCTGCCATTATTGACTATTTCCCCTCACCTGATTATGGCCCACATTTACCCATATTTTGATTATGGTTCACATTTACCCTGATTATGGCCCACATTTACCCATATTCTGTTACATATCTAGTACTTTTTAATGTTGAATATTGTGTCTGATATGTTGTAGATCGTTTTGTACATATGTTATCAGAAGCTACTTTTTATTTCTAATCTCTAAAAGATTTTTTTCTCTCATAAATGGATGCTGAATTTTATGGGTTTTTTTTGCATGTCTTTTATTTTGCTTCTGTGGTTAATAAGTTTGATTCACTTTCAAAATTCAAACCAACTTTGCATTTTTGGCATAAACCCAACTACAGCAGGGTATATTACTCTTCTAATACATTACTGGACAATATGTTGTTAGAAATTTTACATCCATGCTGATGAATATAATCGGGCCCAAATTTTCCTTTCTTATATTATCCTTGTAGGATTTTAGTTACAGGGCCATTTCAGCCTAATGAAAAAAGCTGGAAAGACATCCCTTTTTTTTCTTCTGTTCTCTGGAAAACATTGTGTGAGATTAATATTCTTTCTTAAATTTTGGTAGAATTACCCAATGAAGACATCTGAGCCTGCACTTTTCCTTGTGGGAAGGGTTTGATTTCCTTAAAAGTCTTTTGTCTTTTTGGTAAGTTATATTTTTCTAGAAATTTGCTTATTCTATTTGCTTTTTAAATACAATACATTGACTTAAAATTGTTTATAGTATCCACTTGTAACTTTTCTGTTTTATGGCATACAGTGAAATCTCCCTTCTCATTCCTAAAATTAGTTATTTATTTATTCTCTCTCCTCTCTCTCTCTCTCTCTCTCTCTCTGATCAGTATTTCTAGTGACATTTGCCAATTTAATTAGTCTTTTCATAAAAGAAACTTTTGGCTTCAATAATGCTCTCTATCCACCATGTCTTTCCAACAGGAAATTCTGTCCTTATCTTTATTTGCCTCCTTCTATCTTCTTTATAATTAATTTTCTATTGTTTTTCCAATTCCCTGAGAAGGATTCATAAGTCATTAATTTTTAGCCTTTCCTTTTTTGTAGAATATATATTTTATGGTTATAAATTTCCCTTACAATAATGACTTAAAAGTATCCCCCGAGTTTTTATATATTTCCAATTATTAGTCAGTTCAAAATATTTTCTACTTTTCATTACAATTTTTAAAATTTGACCCACAGGGTATTTAAAAGTATGCTACTTATTTTAGGGGGATTTTCTAGTTTCCTTCTTATCTTCTAACTTGATGTCACTAAGGCAGAAAAAATACTGAGTGCAACTGTGATTATTAAAAGTTTTTGAGATTTGCTTCACAGATCAACACATAATGTATTTTTCTGTGTGCAGAAAACAATATGTATTCTCCAACTGTTTCATGTGGTTGTCTATATATGTCAATTAGGTTAAGTTTGTTTATAGTGTTGTTAAACTCTTCTATATAGTTATTGGTTTTCCTTTTTGTCTGATGTTCTATCAGTTACTGACAGATACCTGTTAAGATCTCTGATATAATTGTGAATTTATTTTTTGGACATCTGTCAATTTTTTGCTTTGCCTATTTTGAGTGTTAAATGTATACAAATTAGATAATTGTGTTTTCTTGGTGGATTTCCCCTGTAATAAATCTCTATAAAGATTTCTCTGTAAAGATTCCTGCCTCAAAGTCAACTTTGTCTGGTATTAATATAACTACATCAGTTTTCTTCCATCCTCCTATATCTCTACATTTTACATGTGTCTCTTATAAACAACACATAGATTGTGTTTTTTAACCATTCTAATAATCTTTGTCATTTAATTGATGTGCTTGGTCTATTTACATTTACTATAATTACTGATATGTTTAAAGTTTAACTCTGTCACTATACGCAGCAAAGGAAAAATAATGCAATGCTTTTGTTACTTTTGGAAAATTCTTTGTCATTATCTCTTCAAATATTGCTTCTGTACCATTCTCACTCCTCTTCTTCTAGGATTCCTGTTACAAATATATCAGACCTTTACACATATGAGGTGCCAGACACTGTTTAAGTTACCGAAAATGTATCAGCAAACAAAATACATATTCCTATTCTCATGAAGCACCTCTTAATGACATCCTGATTTCCCCTACACCTAAACTGACTCTTCCCAGAGTTCTTCCTTCCTCACAGTAAATTCCAGTATCATTCAAACAGTTGCATAACCCAGAAATCAGTGCTTCAAATTTGACACTTCATTTTTAAAATTTCTCTCTCATAGCCAATTATTAAGTCATGGTAACTTTTACCTCCTAAATGATTTTCAAACTTGATTCACTGTATTATATTAGGATGATACCATCCTAACCCAGGCCCACCATTATTTCTCACTTAACAACTGCAATAGCTGCCTAACTTATCTATCCATAGCCACTCTTTTCTCTTCAAACTATGTTGCACATTGTAGGAAAAGTGAGCTAAAATAGATATGTCACTGTGTTATTCCATTTGAATGTATCCCTAGGGCCTTTAGGGTAAAATCTAATGTCCTTATGTTATGTAATACCGTCTACTACCCAGTCCCAAGCTACCTCTCAGCTTAATTTCCTGATACTTACCTCCTTGTACTTCATTGCCTAACCTCAGATCCACCATGCTCTTTCCTATTTGAAGAAACTCATGTTCATGATCTTTGTTTCCTTAAATTGGAAGCCCTTCCTACTCAGTCTTTTATTCATCTTTCAGGAATCAGACTAGACATCATCTCGTCTAAGAAGTCTTCTCTAAACTCCTAGAATAAACTAGTAGTTTTCTTTTGTTCTCTCACAATACTCCTTTTATGTCTCTTTCTTAATACATCATGTCGAATTTATATTCTTATATGTCTTTCTCCATAACAATACTATATATCCCTCAATAGAAAGATCTATATGGTTTGTTCATTTTAATACCCTAACATCTAGCATGGTTACTTAGTAAAACTATACAAATATTTATGGGAATTGGATTGAATTACTTTTTTTCTAGCTTCATAGCTTCTTTAAATCTGATAAGATGTCTGCTTTAAATCTTCAATTAAGTAAGGAATAAAAATATTGACTAGGTCAAGCCAAAGGTAGAGTTTACAGCAGATTATAAAAAAATTCTTCCCTTGCCTATGATCTGTTAATCAGCACTCTTTGAATATGATAATTTAATTAATTAATATGAAGGGGACCCTCCAAAAAACCTAGAATTATCTTTTGGAGGGCGGGCCCTTATACTACACTTGAAATTTGGTCCTCCGGATCAAATGGTTCATCAAAGTTTTTACTGGGAAGTTTTGAGAAGACTGCATAAAAATTTGCAGAAGAAACATCCCAAGTTGTGGCAAACAAGTGACTGGTTCTTCCATTATGACAATACACCTGCCAATACTGTGCTTAGTGTTAAGCAGTTTTTGACCAAAAATAGCATGACCCCTGTGTCCCACCATCCCTATTCACGTGATCCCACCCCAAGCGACATTTTTGTTTCTTCGGATGAAAAAAGTCCTCAAAGAGAAATGTTTTGCTGATGTGGAAGTGGTAAAACAAAAACCAGCAGAAGCACTAAAAGGCATCAAAATTGATGAGTACAAAAACTGTTTTGAGCAGTGGAAAAGTGTCTCGAGAGGTGTATTGCATCAAACAGGACTTTGAAGGTAACTGAAGTTTAAACATGTAAGAATAAATATACAATGTTTTATAAACAAACTTTTGGGGTTTTTTTGGGTCCCCTCCTTGTACATAATTATATTAATTATCTAACCCATATTATCCAGAAGGGTGTCATAAAAGACTTGTTAAAGTCTTGCTGAAATTTCATTTATTCATTTAGCATATATAACTATGCCATATTTCCATGAACTATCTCTAATAACCCTGTCAGTACTGGAAACTAGGTTTGTGTTAAATAACTTTGTTGACAATTTTGTAATTTTCTAAGTATTCGTATGTTTTTAAATCTGTTCTAGAAGTTAATCCAGGAGATATTTAGCTTACTGGTTAGTAGATGGAAAACTTCCCCTTCTTTCTTTTCTTTTTTTTTTTTTTGAGTTGGAGTCTCACTCCGTCGCCCAGGCTGGAGTGCAGTGGCACACTCACAGTCACCCCAGCATCGACCAGCTGGGCTCAGGCGATCCTTCTGCCTCAGCCTTCCAAATTATTGGAACTACAGGTGCGTGCTTCCATGCCCAGCTAATTTTTTGATATACTGTAGAGACACGATCTCACCAAGTTGCCCAGGCTGGTCTCGAACCCCTGGGCTCAGGCAATCCTCTCACATTGGCCTCCCAAAGTGCTGAGATTACAAGTTTGAGCCACTGTACACGGCCAACTCCCCCTCTTCTTTGTTAGAATCAGTAATATATTTACATAAATCCAGTAATATATTTACATAAATCTCCCCATACTATTTTCCTTAATTTCTTTGATCACTGAGAGCCAGTTTAATAATATCATCTAAGTTATAATTTACCCATGCCAGGACACATTTACTTTTTCTTTCTGAGAGCACAGTTAAAATGTTGTTCTTGCTGTCTTTACAGTATGCATTCATACAAACCTGGGGTGATTTTGTGCCCTATCATTTCAAATAATAATCATTTAGGCACATACCACCTGTTATATTTATCCTTGCTTTTGTGCCTTTTTTTATATATTATCTTTAAAAAAAAAAAAACTATGAGCTCATTGTAAAACTTCCTATGTGGCCCCATAGTTTTCTTCTACTCTCCTTTAATAGAATAATTTTGCTGTTTCATAGTCAAAATTATGTTTTTTGAGAGCTTCCCAACCTTTAGAGTCTAAAGCCATCTTAATGTAAATTAAGGTCCAACAAGTATCAATCAAAACAACAGAAACTTTTGGAGAACAGCCATAGGTAGAAATTCTAGTCAGAGTAGGCAATTACATAATAGGTCAATCTGAATCTTTTCATGATGATTACTAAGGAAGAAGCATTACCTCCTGAAAGGCTTAAAGCCAAGTGTGCATTTAGCTCCTGTCACTTTTTTCTTCCAAATGTCTTTCAGATTTGTCCTTCTCTTTCCATTCCTGTAGATGCCTTCATCACCTCATACCTGGACTACTGCCATAAACTAGATGGTTTCCTTGCCTCCAGTCCATCCATATTCCAATCCATTTTCCATACTGTTGCCAGATTAATCTTCTTAAAACATTTTCATCATGTCACTCTCCTGCCTGAGATCTAGATCAAATGTCACCTTCCTTGTAATATATTCCCAGTTTTCTCAGGAAGTTAGTAGTGGCCTACTCAGTGTTTTCACAGCTCTCTGTGCATACCCTTATTAGTACACTTACAACATATATAATAATCATCTATTTAATTATTTTTCTCACCCCATTTTCTGTGAGTTCCCTGAGGGGAGGCAAAAGGTTTGAATGATCGCTTTACAATAGTACTCAAGGCCTTAAATAATCAGCTCATATATTTTGTACCACCACCTTAGGGCTATCATGTATATTACCTTCTCTGCCTATCATGCTCTTCCCTTCATTTTTCCTACTCATTCTTTGGGTCTCAGATTAAATATCAATTCACAAAGAAACCTTTCCTGACACTCTTAATAACTAATTAATTAGTTATTCAATTAACTGAACAAATATTTATTGGGCGTCGACTTTGTGCCAGATACTTTTTAGGCACTTGGAATATATCAGTAAACAAAGTAAACAAAAATTATTGCTTTAATGAAGTTTATTTTCTAGTGAGAGAAGGTAGATTGAAGATAAACATAGTAAGTAAATTATATAGTAATCTGTGAAAAAAACATCAAGATAAAGGGGTATACTGGAGACTGGATCTTTAAACTTGGTGGTGAAGGTAGGTCTTATTGAGAAAAATGAATTTGATAAAAGGAGGAGTTAGTTCTGAGGATATCTGGGATAAAATACACTAGGCAGAGATGATAGCCAGTTCAAAGGCTCTAAGCTGTTATTTTATCTGTTGTGGACAAAGAACAGCAAAAGAAACCATTGTGGCTAGAGCTCAATATTCAAGGAGTAGAATAATAGGCGATTAAGTCAGGAAGGTAGGAATGAGTGGGTCAGATTATGTAGTACCTTGTAAACAAATATATAAAATTTCAGTTTTTACTCTGATAGAAATGATAAACCAGCATCTGGGCAAGATGGTGATGGACCAGGACCAATTGTGAGAGTCTTCACAAAAGTGAGTGTCCATAAAGACTCTCTGCATGAGTGGTTGTGTGCTGGTAGGTGAGTGGAAGTTTGTCTGAGGGGAGACTAGGGTTCATGCACCCAGGGCTCTCCTCTGGAGGTGACTGCAACCCCCCACTTTCCTGAGATTGGAGCCACCAGCATGCAGGATCATTGGCTGTTCTTGGGGCTCTCTTGAGAGGAGACAGCAGAGAACAGCCACCCCTCACCACCTGGCACCTGGCCTACACCATCACCTGCAGCAGCAGATCAGACATGAGCAGGAGGAAGCATGGAGAAGGCAGGTCATGAAGATCTGGAATACAGCTCCAATGCCAGTGACGAGACACTAATGGGCACCATCTTGTCAGTCCCGGGACCTGGCAGAGACCTGCATTGCCCCACCCAACTCCACCCAGCCTCCTTCCTAGGATCCAGAGGCTATCCTCTCATTGGACTCAGAGAGACAGATGCCCCTCCCCCACACTGGAACAGGCACAGACATGTCAGATCTAAGTAGGAAACTTGATAGCAGCAGCAGCAGCGAGTAGGGTGCATCTGGATCTGATCCATCCCTTCTCCCATAGTAGTCTATGGGGCATCTGATCTATGCTGAAAGCAACCCTATCAGCCTGCGCTGAGAGCAGAGGGGAGGGGCTGGATACCAGGGCTGCTACCTAAGGCAGAAGCAGTAGCAGGAACAGGAGTTACAGAAACAGTAACAGAGCGAGTTTTTTTTCTTGTTTGTTTTAGTTTTTGTTTTTTTTAAATTCCCTCTTTCTTGCTGTTTTTGTTTACATTTTTTGTACTTGCTTTGTCTCTGTTATTTTAATTTTTTTTAAATAGATTTTCTGTTTTTGTATGGGTATTTCTGAGGGACAGTACACCAGAGGGGTATCTTTGTTTATCTGTATGACTGTCTGTATGTTTTTGTCTTTTTTGTTTTTTCTGTCTTTGTTTGTTTCTCTGTTTATTTGTTAGTTGGTATACCTGTCTCCTCTTCTTCTCTCTCTCCACCTTCCTTTCAGCTTCCTCCTTCCTTTTTCCATTCTTTTCCCTTTTCTTATCTCATTTTGCTTTCAGGGGGGCAAAGAGACACTCCCAATGCATGGACAGATTGCAAGGCAATGAGAAGTAGGTTCTGGGGGCCACACATCTGTCAGTGAATACTGGGATCTGCAGATAGCTTCTGAATCACAGCTCCCCTCTTAATTAAATCTCAAAACTGCAAAAAGCATAGGCCTTCACCTCCAGTCTAGCTTCAGAATTGAACAAAACCAGAGAATCTACATAAGGAAGAATAGGAGACTGAGCAAACAGAAATAAAAGATATCCCATCACTAAACAACAGAATTAAAGAAGAGGTTAAAAAAAAAAAGGGGGGGGGAGAGAACCTACATAAATGAAGAAAAACCAAAGGAAGACTATGAATCTTACACAGACCCATGGGAGGTCAGCCACTGAGAAAACAGACTTCAGAACATAAACAATGAAGAGGCCCCAGAGTGACTGGTCTCAAACCACAAACCCAGATATCAAGATTGTAACAGAGAGAATAAATATAAATGAGGAGAGACAAGAGGAAAAAATGAAGGAGTTGATAACTGAGATGACAGCAATAAAGAATACAATGAATGAAATAAGTAACAAACTGATAAGCATGGAAAGCAGAATTAACCAAGAGAAAAAAGAATGTCAGAGCTTGAGAACCAAAATATGAAACTAACCCAAACTGTTAAAAACATAGAAAATAACCTTAAAAAGACAGGAAAAAACCTCCAAGAGCTGAGCAATTATTTCAAGAGGATGAACCTAAGATTAAACATAATTCCTGAGGTAGAGGAAGAGACAGAGACAGAGACCACCCTGGAACAAACATTCCATGAAATTATTCAGGAAAACTTCCCTCATCTCATCAGTGACGCAACCCTTCAAGCACAAGAGATTCCCAGAGAACCCCTACAAGACAACAAATGAGAAGACCAACTCCTAGACACATGGTAATTCACCTCCATAAAGTAGGTATAAAAGGAAAAATTCTAAAGGCAGCAAGAGAGAAAGGTTAGACTACCAACCAGGGAAGACCAATTAGAATAACAGCAGACTTATCTGTAGAAACACTTCGGGCTAGGACAGCTTGGAGCCCAATCATTAAAGTTCTCAGAAATAAACAATTTCAACCAAGAATTACCTATCCAGCTAAGCTAAGTTTCATCAGTGATGGAGAATTAAAATCTTTCCCAGATATTGAATGCCTAAGAGCTTACACTGCCTCCAGACCAGCTCTACTCTTGTAGAAAGTATTAAACACAGAAGAAAGGAAGAAAAGAACAACAAGGCCCTTCCCACGAATGCAGGAAAAAGATTGAAAACACATGAATCAACCCCAAAATCAAAAGAAAGACAACAATCAAATAAACAAACAAACAGTAGCAACAATAACAAACTCTATAAGAACCTCATGACAAGGATAAACTCTCACATTTCAATAAGTAGGCTGAATGTGAATGGAATAAATGCATCACTGAAAAGACATAGAATGGCAAATTGGATGAAATGTCATGAGGCAACAATATATTGTCTCCGAGAGCCTCATCTCACCAGAAAGGACACTCACAGACTCAAAATAAGAGGATGGCAATTTCTCAACCAACTCATCTTTGACAAAGCCTCCAACAGAACCACTGGGGAGAGGAGAACCTATTAAATAAATGGTACTGGGAAAACTGGTTGATCACATGCAGAAAAGTGACAGGACCCCTACCTATCGTAAACTCTAAATGGATCAAAGACGTAAAACCTCATACTATAAGAATTTAAGAAAATGTAGGAGACTCCCTTGTGGAAATTGGAACTGGCAAACCAAATCCTGATGAAAACCCAAAATACCCATACCATAAGAAATAAGATAGACAAGTGGGACCTCATCAAACTGGTGAGCTTCTGCAAAGCAAAAGAAACCATCAGGAGAGCAAGAAGCCCACAGAATGGGAAAAAATATTTGCCAACTGTATATCTGACAAAGGCCTAACATGCAATGAAAGGAAAAAACAAATGACCCCATTAAATGTGCCAAAAGGAAAAAACAAATGACCCCATTAAAAAGTGAGAAAAAGACACGAATAGACACTTCTCAAAAGAAGATATATGGGCAGCCAACAGACACATGAAAAAGCACTCAGCCTCACTCACATCAGAGAAATACAAATCAAAACCACATTGAGATACCATCTAACCACAGTAAGAATGGCCATTATTAACCAAACAACAACTGATGCTGGTGAGGATGCGGAGAAAAAGGAACACTTCTACACTGCTAGTGTGAATGCAAACTACTGTAACTTCTTGGGAAGACAGTGTGGCGATTTCTGAAAGAACTAGAAATTGACCTTTCGTATGACCCAGCAATCCCCCTGTTAGGAATATACCTGGAGAAACTCAAATCATTGTACAAAAAAGATTCCTGCACACGGTTGCAGCTCTATTCACAGTAGCAAAAACATGGAACCAACCATGCTGCTCATCAAAGCTGGACTAGATAAAAAAGTGTAGTACATATACACAATGGAATATTGTGCAGCCATAAAGAAGGACAAACATATGGACTTCGCACCAACTTGCATGGATTTAGAGTCAATCATACTTAGTGATCTATCACAGAAACAAAGAACAGAGTATCATATGTTCTCACTCATAAGCGGATCTTGAATAATTATCATAATACTATAAGAAAGGGATTGGCAGTAGTTGGAAACTGCCAGGGAAGAGGAGGTGGAATTGGCAGCTGAGGAAAACTTCCAGGGGAGGGAGGGGCACACCTCATCAACAAGGATACCTGCATAATGAACATTTGTAAACCTAACCCTGAACCATATCCCATATCTTTAAAATAAAATAATAATAATAACAACAAATAAATAAACGTAAGAGGATGGGAAACAACATTTCAGGTGAGTGGAACACAAAAGAAATCAAGAGACACAATCTTAATATTAGACAAAATACCCTTTAAGCTATCAAAAATCTAAAAAGATACAAAAGGATACTACATAATGATAAAAGGTTCAATCCATCAACAAAAATATCCATCCTAAACATATATGCACCCAACATAGGAGCACCAACTTTCATAAAGCAGCTTCTAGGTAAACTAAAAAAGATATTGACTCTAATGCTCTCACAGCAGGGGACTTAAACACCTTATTAACAACCCTAGACAGACCATCAAGACAAAAAATCAACAAGGAGATCCAGAACCTCGATGTGACGCTTGACCAAATGTACTTAATTGATACCTACAGAATACTATATCAAACAACCACAGAATATACATTCTACTCATCACCACGTGGAACTTACTCTAAGATTGATCACATCCTCAACAATAAATCAAGCATAAACATATTCCATAAGATTGTAAATTTGCCATGCACCAGAGTGGAATAAAAATAAATATCAACACCAACAAAGTTCCCCCAAAAGCCACAAAGACATGAACACTAAACAGCATGATGCTAAACAACTAGGTCAACATATAAATCAAAACAGAGACTAAAAGATACCTGGAAGCAAATGAAAATGAAGAAATATCTTACCAAAATATCTGGGATGACATGAAAACAGTACTAAGAGGGGGATTCAAATCTCTATGAACACACATGAGGAAAATGGAAAGATCAGAAGTTAACAGTCTAACAAATAACCTAAGGAAGCTGGAAAAGCAAGACCATCAAAACACTTACTTCAGCAGAAGAATCCAGATAACCAAAATAAAAGCCCAAATCTGGGACACAGAAGACAAAATATAATATAAAAAAATTAGTGAAAGTAAAAGCTAGTTCTTTGAAAGGATAAACAAAATTGAAGGACCCCTAGCTAGAATGACCAAGAAAAAGTTCAACTAAACACAATCAGAAATGCAAAAGATGAAATCACAACTGACCCTGAAGAAATATAAAAGATTGGCTGGGTGCGGTGGCTCACACCTATAATCTCAGCACTTTGGGAGGTCGAGGTGAGAGGATTGCCTGAGCTCATGGGTTCACGACCAGCCGGGGCAACTTGGTGAGACCTCATCTTTACAATAAATAAAAAAATTAGCAGGGTGTGGTGGCGCGTGCCTGTAGTTCAAGCTACTTGGAAGGCTGAAGTGGAAGGATTGCCCAAGCCCAGCAGGTTGAGGCTGCTGTGGCCATGAGCATGCCACTGCATTCTAGCCTGGGCAACAGAGTGAGACTCCACCTCAAGGGAAAAAAAAAGAAATGCAAAAGATTATCAGAGATTGCTATGTACACCTTTATGGAAACAATTTTGAAAACCTAAATGAAATGGAGGATTTTCTTATATCATACAACCTCCCCAGGTTGAAACAAGAAGAAATCAATACCCTAAATATACCAGTAACAATCCAGGAAGTCGACTATGTCGTAAGAAAACTACCTATGAAAAAAGCCCTGGATCAGATGGCTTTCCAGCAGAATTCTATAAAACATAAAAGGAGGAATTGATACCAATCCTATTGAAAGTATTCCAGGCAATTGAGAAAGATGGAACTCTCCCCAAATCATTTTATAGCTAACATCACCTTGATACCCAAACTGGGTAAAGATCCAACAAAGAAAGAGAACAACAGGCCAATACCCTTGATAAACATAGATACTAAAATTCTCAACAAGATTATAGCAAACCGGATCCAACAACACATCATAAAAATCATCCACTATGACCAAGTAAGCTTCACCTCTGGGATGCAGGGCTGGTTCAACATCCACAATACCATAAACGTAATTAAATACATCAACAGATGTAAAGACAAAAACCACATGATTATATCATTAGACGAGGAAAAAAGCTTTTTATAAAATCCAGCACCCCTTCTTGATAAAAGCCCTTGAACATCTAGGCATAGAAGGAACATACCTCAAAATAGTAAGAGCCATCTACAAGAAACCCACGGTCAACATACTGCTAAACAGACAGAAATTGGAACTATTTCCATCATAAAACAAGTATGCCCACTCTCGCCCCTAATGTTCAACACAGTATTGGAAGTCCCAGCTAGAGCAATCAGACAAGTGAAGGAAATCAGGGGTATCCAAATAGGAAAAGAGGAAGTTAAGTTATCCCTCTGCAGACAACATGATTCTATATCTCAAAAACCCAAGAGAATCTGTCAAAAACTTTGCACTGATAAAGGACATTGACAAAGTCTCAGGGTATTAAAAAAACACTCCTATACACCAACAACAAACAAACAGAACCCCAAATAGAAAGCACAATCCCACTCACAATAGCTACAAAAAAATTGAAATACCTTGATATCTTCCTAACCAGAGAAGTCAAAGACCTTTACAATGAAAGCTATAAAACACTGCTCAAAGAAATCAAAGATGACACAAACAAATGAAAAAAATTCCATGCTCATGGATTGGTAGAATCAAGATTGTTAAGATATCCATCCCACCCAAGGAAATCTACAGATTTAACACAATACCCATTAAATTATCAGCAGCATTCTTCTTAGACCTGGAAATGACAATACAGGAATTCATATGGAAACATAAACAACTATAAATAGCCAAAACAATTCTCAGCAAAAAAGTGGGAGGCATCACACTCCCAGATTTTAAGCTTTATTTATAAAGCAAAAATAATCAAAACAGCCTGGTATTGGTACAAGAACAGGCATATAGACTAATGGAACATTACTGAGATTCCAGAAGCAAAACCTCAATTTCTCAACCAATTCATCTTTGACAAAGCCTCCACCACCAACCACTGGGGAGAGGAGAACCTATTCAGTAAACGGTGCTGGGAAAACTGACTGATGTCATGTAGAAGATTAAAACAAGACCCCTACCTATCACCATACACAAAAATAAACTTTAAATGGATTAAAGACCTAAACATAAAACTTCAAACATTAAGAATGCTAGAAAACACAGAAGACATCATTATGGAAATTGGAACTGCCACCAATTCCTGATCAAAACTCCAAGTGCCCATGCCATAAGAGATAAGGTAGACAAGTGGGACCTCATCAAACTGAAAAGCTTCTGCATAGACAAAGAAACCACTGAGAGAGCAGTGAGTTGGTTGACAGACTGGGAAAAAACATTTGCCAACTGTATGTCTGACAAAGGAATAACATCTAGGATCTACAAGGAACAAAAACATGCTGAAAACAACAACAAAAAACAAACAGCCCCATTACAGAGTGGGCAAAAGATATGAATAGACAGTTCTCAAGAGAAGACATATGAGCAGCCAACAGATATATGAAAAATGTTCAGCCTCACTAGTCATCAAAGAAATCCAAATTAAAACCACACTGAGATACCACCTAACTCCAGTCAGGATGACCATCATCAATAACTCAAAAAATGACAGATGCTGGAAAGAATGTGGCAAAAAGGGAATACTTGTACACTATTGGCGGGAGTGTAAACTAGTACAGCCTCTGTGGAAAACAGTTTAGTGATTCATAAAAGACCTAAAACTCAACCTCCCATATGATCCCACAATCTCCCTACTGGGAATATACCTGGAGGAACTCAAATCACTCTGTGAAAAAGATACCTGCACATGCATGTTTACTACAGTATTATTCACAATAGCAAAAACATGGAACCAACCGTTCTGCCCATTGAAAGAGGACTAGATAAAAAAAGTGTGGTACATATACATGATGGAATATTACACAGCCATAAAGGAGGACAAAATTATGAACTTCACAGCAACTTGGATGGATTTAGGTTATAATACTGAGTGATCTATCACAGAAACAAAGAACCGAGTATCACATGTTCTCAATCTTAAGTGAGCCTTGAACAACGATCGTAATACTATAAGAAAGGGATTAGCAGTAGTGGGAAACTGCCAGGGGAGGGTGGGGGTGGGATTGGCAGTAGTGGGAAACTGCCAGGGGAGTTTCATCAACAAGGGTACCTGCACAATGAACATTTGTATAACTAACGCTGAATTGTACCCCACATATTTAAAATGAAAATTTTTTTAAAAAAGAAATGATGGACCATTATAGGACTTCAAAGCAAAGAAGTAACATGATGATATGTTTTAAATGGATTGTTCTGGCTGCTGTATTTAGAATAAAGTGTAAAGGGGCCAAGGAAAGAAGAAGGGAGACCTATTAGTAGGCTACTGAAGTATTACAGTTATTGAAGTATTACAGTAATCCAGGGTAGAAATTATACTGGCTTAGACTAAGGTAGTGGTAGTGAAGGTTGTAAAAAAAAAAAGAGCTAGTGTCTGTGTATTTTTGAAGTAGATATGGCATGTGAGATTAAAGAGGAATGAATGATGATCTAAGATATTTGGGCTCAAACTGAAAAGATGGAATTGTCATCAACAAAGATAGAGAAGACTGCTGGAGGAGGTTAAGAGGAAAAGATTAGGACTTCAGCTCTGTATCTGTAAAAATTTGAGTTCAGAGCAAAGAACTGAGCTGGAAATACAAATTTGGAAGTTGGTATTTAAAGTCATGAGACTACCAAAAAAATCATGTAGATAGAGAAAAGAAGATAATTAACACCCTTTTTACTTGCTCATAGATTATTTTGTTCTTTAATGTACTTATTACAACTTAAAATTATGTATGTATTTATTTTATTGTTTGGCTAATGTCTGTTTGCTAGAACTTCAGAATTTTCTACTCAGTTCCAGCAGATTATTGCCAGACAGGCTTAGTGTTGCCAGAACTTCAGAATTTTCAAGAGGAACTGGGTATACATATCATTTGTGAAATCTCTCAAATTGTAATGCTGAAAACTATATTGGTACAGATCTTCTAAAAAGCAGATGCCAAGATAAAAACAGATGTGCAAGTAATTTATTGGGGAAAACACATGTGAGGAAAAATGTGGAAAGAGTCTAGACAGAAAGAGTTATCAGACCATGGTACAGGTTCTGTCCTTGTAGAGAAGAAAGGGAAGGCAGCAGGATTTTAGACTTGCAATGCAGTTCTAAGAAGCTTTTAGCAAGGATACTGGGGAATATTCAAGCCAAAGGTGGCTGTTAGAGGAGTCTGGGTCTCCAACGAATAAGCTTTTATCAGTAATCTTGCCATGCTCATTCAGTAGTTGGGAGCAGACCGTGAAAGTGTGGCCCAGGTAGGAAAATAATAACTGATTACAGAACACAGCATCTAAGCCATCAGTCAATTATACTCCCTTTAGTAAGAGATTTGAGAGGCACTTTGTGGTGGGCATCACAATGATTAAATGCAACACTAGCCAAACTGTGGCCAGTAAAGTATGGGCCAGACACATATCCTTAAGCTATATTCAGCCCAAATATGGACAGTTGTCAACCTCTGCTCCAGTCACTAACATATTCTTCACCATCAATAGACTAGACGTATATGAATCCTAAGGTAGGCCAAAATGGATCACGGATGGCATCTAGGTAGTAGGGTTAAAGATAACAGGTTAGAACATGAAAAGCATTAGCTGAGGTGGGTTTAAAATGTACTGACAGAATAGATAGGCAGTTTCACAGCACAGAGGGGCAAACACTACAATCAAAAAGGAAAAGGCATAAGTTAAAGCAAAGTGTCTACAAGCATTACAGAAGAATAAACGGTGAAGTTGAAAAGCAGAAATTGATGATTGTAATTAACTAAGCAAAGCATTTCAGATCTTTTTTTTATGTGAAAGGAGAATAAGCAGTTAAATATACTTTATTTAGTGTTAAGAGTATGCTGTGAGAAGAGAGGCAAGACCTTAAATAATTTGGTGTCTACAAAGCAGTGACAACTCTGACCTTTGGTGAGAGACACTATCTGGCAGGACATGGCCAATTTCATCAGTGTATCTATCATGAGTATGACTTGTAGTACTGAAGGCAGAGAAGGACAGGTAGAGGTAAAGTTCCCATCAAACAAAGGTGGCCTTGGGTCAAGAGTAGGTGTAGCTACCCTTTGAGTTCCTGGTGTGTCTGTGGTTCCAGTGCATGAACCTCATGTTTCCATGTACCAAAAGACATCATATCAGATGAGATACCACCAAAGATCTTAAAGAGACTTCTTCCAGGGGCGACAGAGGCACATGGGGGTGGCATTATTATATGGACAGAAAAGTAGGGCTTGGACTTAGCCCATCAAGACTTATAAATGACAATGTAAGTGCAGGTCCTCCTAACCATGGTCACACACACACTTCAACCACACATTTTATCTCCAGGTGCCAAGCAAGGTTTTCCTGAATGTTTATCGGGCTCTTTTGAGCACAGATGTTGGTCTGCTGTTGCTTCTGGATGAAATTTATTGACCTTATTGCTCACTGGAAGAGGTGCCCCTATACTCCAGAGATACTGACTTGATAGTAGGGACTACTCATTTACCTTTTGGAGATGCCCTTCAGCTGCTGTAAATTTGTAGTAAATGTACGAGCAGGGTACCCCATCACCTATGTTGGGGGTCTCTTGCACTGCTCTGTTGAAAAGGTCCCTTTCTCAGATGCATAGATGTTATGGGATAAGATGGGGTATAAATGAAGAGCCCCTGAATGCCTTAGACACTTTGGAAATCTAGGGACCTTTAAGAACCCAGGGAGCTATGATGAGTAGCTAGAAAAAAATGTTCCAGTAGAAGCAATAGTGTATGATTAGTGCCTTTAAAGTGAAGCCTGAATCAGGCACATGTGCATGTATGTGCTTTCCAGGGAGAGTAGGTAGAGTAAGGCGACTTCAAGGCTAAAAATTATTCTCTTGGTTAATTGTTATTCACTTTTAGCTGACTAATCAGTTAACATTCTTAACATGAAGGGAGGCAGTTTTTTTTTCTCAAGGTCATACTTGCCAGATATACTGTCGACGCGTGCACCATGGTATCACTAGAATCAATGTCTCAATAATAGATTTTCTGAGAGGTAAGTACAAAGAGGATTCCTATCAATGTCTAAGCAGGAAGGTTGCAAGGAATCCTAAAACTAGGAAAGAAACCATTATGGATAGTCCAGGAATGACCTACTAATACGGCAATATAAGACTGTAGTCAAGAGAAATAGAAGGTTACAATGAGATTCAACATGAAGGATAAGGCAGACATATAACAGATGAACATGTGGCAAAGTTGGGTTCTGGGGGAGTCGAGTAAGAGATGAGCCAGTGTTAGATTGAATGGTTCATGATTTTCCTGTGAACGTCTCCTTATATGCCAGAATTCCCTTTTTATGGGTTGAGGAATACACTGAAAGATTAAGTATATATGACTAAAGGAGACACACACTGCTCAAGTCAGGAGGTGACAATGGTCTTGGTAATGCTGTTGTTGCTCATAATACTTTACCTTGGAATGCTCTCTTTATTCTACATGAAATCTGTCTTCATTCTTCAAAGACTATTAGAAATCCTGTTTATTCAAAGAACCCTTCCTTACCTCATCTGGACTGCACAGATTTCTATCTTTCTTAAGGGCCAATGATACACAGTTTGAAACAAATGTGCTTATGTTATCTTGATTTTAACTGTCCTTCTAATTGATTCAAGTATGTGAGTTTTGATTCTCTAGCTAGGCTGTAAATTCTATAAGTTCAGAGAATAAATCTGTTTGTAACATCCACAGTATCTAATATTTATTAAGGACTCAATACTCTTTTATGTGAATTACATTAAATCAAGATCCAACAAGCATTGGTTGCAGAATAATCAGAAATGCCTGGGGAATAGTCACAGCTGGAAATTCTAGTCAGAACAAGCAATCACATATGGGCCAACTTCAATCTCTTTATGGTTACTACACAGAAAGAAACAGTATCTCCTAAAAGGCTGAAAGCCAACAGCTACAGCATTTTACTTCCTGAATGACTGGCAGCTATATCTGAGTAGAATGACTGCATTAGGAATTGGAATAAAAGAAACTCTGTATCTATTTTTTTGTAGTACCAAAATCAGGCTAATAACTCAAAATCCCAAATGTCTAAGTTTTAGCTCAAATTACAAGATAAAGCAAAACAAGTTTCCAGTTTGAAAAAAATAAATCACTAATAACAGATGCTTAAAATAAATACAAGACATCAGGCACAGTGGATCATGCCTGTAATTCCCACAGTTTTGGGAAAATGAGGTTGGAGAACTGCTTGAGCCCAGGAGTTTAAGATCAGTCTGGGCAACATAGCAAGACTCTGTCTCTACAAAAAGTAAAAAAAAAAGCCAGGTATGGTGGCATACACCTGTAGTCCCAGCTACTCAGGAGGCTGAGGTGAAAGGATTGCCTGAGCCTAGGTAAGGTTGAGGCTACAGTGCACCATGATTATGCCACTGCACTCCAGCTTGGGTGACAGTGAGATCACAACTGTAAATAAATAAATACAAGGGGATGTTGAAATGGTTGAGTGAGGAGTTTGACAAAACTACTCAAAAAGCAAAGATAGATTGGACAATTTGTCAAAAACAACTTTTACATGACTCTGGAAATTGACCAAGATAATACAACAAATGAGAAGCACTAATTCAAGAAAAACTATTGAATTTTGGATAAGAATGGTAAGAATCTATAGGGCTGTTCCCCTCCTCCCCCACCATCAGCTCTGAAGCATGGTAGTTTTAAATGTGTAGTGGAAGCCCTAAGAACCGAAAACTTCACTGCTGAAGGGCGCTTCCATAATTTGGAGCGAACCACAACAAAACTCATATCTGATGGCATTACTGAAAATAATAGCAATCTCAATGGCAAACAATTAACGAAGGTCAATATCACAGCTAGCTTATGATCTTGATAATAACTGTGGAGAGCCACAGACCAGCAAGAAATTTAACAGAGCCATCTAGGTAATGAAGCAGCCAAAGTGGGTTTTGAAACGTTCTCACATATCACTGGGGGTCTGACACTAGTATATGTACAAAACTGCACACTTACTTAAGAGAGGTCAAAAGTGAGTACCAGATATGTACTTGTCACTGAAAGAATACAAGGCCTTCATCACACAGAAAGTTAAGAGCTAGGACAGACTTGTAAACTTCCTAAATTTTGAATGTGTTTCCCATCCTACATGCAGATCCATTGGTAAAAAGTAGGAGTCTAGCCTTACTGGCTCAAGATTTTAATCACAATCTCTGACCAACCATTAACTGACACTAAACTATGCTGACACAGAGGTGATAATGTCTAAAATGTTCAGTTTTTATTAAAAAAAGAGACAGGCAAATAAAAAGGAACATGTGATCCCTATACAGAGGGAAAAAGCAGTCAACAGAAACTTCTTTCAGAGGGGCTCAGATGTTGCACATAACAGGCAAAGACAACAAAAGACATAAAAATATACTCAGAGAACAAAGTAAACTGATGAATTAAAGTATGAGAACAATAACATCATATGATTAATAATAATGAGACAGAAACCATTTAAAAAAAATAAAATGAACACTTTGGAGTAGAAAAATATAATAGAAGAAATCAACAAGCTTGAAGATAGATGAATAGAGATGACCTGATCTACAGAGCAAAAAGAAAAAAAATTAAGAAAATTATCAGAGCTGTAGAGATCTGTGGGATACCCCCAAATATACTAACCTGTATTAATTTGCTTGGACTACCATAATAAAGTGCCACAAACTGGGTGGTGTAGCCAACAGAAATATCTCAAGTTCTGGGGGTCAGAAATCTGAGGTCATGTGTTAGAAGTATTGGTTCCTCCAAGTATATCACATGTTCTCACTCATAAGTGGAACTTGAAAAATGACTATCAAAATACTGTAAGAAAGAAATTGGCAGTAGTGGGAAACTGCCAGAGAAGGGTGGGGTTGGGATTTGCAGTAGTGGGAAACTGCCAGGGGAGTGGGGGCACACCTCATCAACAAGGGTACCTGCATAATGAACATTTGTATACCTAACCCTGAATTATACCCCACATATCTAAAATTAAAAATTTTAAAAAAGAAGTATTGGTTCCTTCTAAAGGCTGTGAGGGAAAGGCCTGTTCTAGACCTCTTTCCTTGGCCATCTTCTCCCTGTGTCCTCACATCATCCTCCTTCTGCATGTATCTGCCTCCAAATTTCTTCCTTTTTATAAAGATATAAGTTAAAATGATGTCATTTTAATTTGATTACCTCTGTAAAGACCTTATCTCTAAATAAGGTTACACTCTGAAATACAGAGTGTTAGGGCTTCAACATGTGAATTTTGGTGGAACATAATTCAACCTATAACATAAACTATAAGTCACTGGAGTCCATAAAAGAGCAGAAAGACAAAAGGGGACAGAAAAAAGTAGTAAATATATAATAATCAATAACTTTCCAAACTTGATGAAAAATATTAATCTATACTTCTAAAAAACAAACCCATATCTTGACAAATCATACTAGGCTGTTGAAAGCCAAAGACAACAGGCAAGTTACAAGGCAACAAAATAAACATGACTCATTGTGTATAAAGGAATTACAAGGAGATTAAAATTTGACTTCTCATCAGAAACAATGGAGGCCAGAGACAATGGAATGGCATATGCAAAATGTTGGAATAAAAGCAAACTCTCAGCCACTGTACTCTAGCCAGGGTGACAGAGTGAGATTCCTACTCAAAAAAAAGTGGGGGGGGGGAGGAGTGGATTCTCAGGAAGATGGCAGTGGAGCCAATCGGACTAAGTAAGTCCCAGTGTGAGTCAGTGTATGGAAAATTTTGCATATATGTCAGTGAGTAACTGGGTGTGTAAGTGGCTGACTGAGTAGCGGCTCAGGAGTAAGTGGCCAAGGCTCTCTTGGTGAAGTGGTTGGTGCTGCAGTTGTTCTGCTTGGTCCCTAGCACTTCCCAGGGTGCAGAAGCTGAGTGCAATTAAAAAGAATAAACAAAGCCCGTCTTGGGAAGAAGCTGCTAGGAGAGACTGCTGGCTCCAGGCTCTGTTTCACCACTGCAGTACCTGGAGGAACACAGGCAGCAAGGGCTGTGGAGGAAACACAGAGAGGGAGCCCAGAGGCAGCCCCACTGGAGAAGATGAAAGAGGCACCTTGACACCATCTTGAAAACTGGGCAGGAAAGTGCTCCAGCTTGTTCACCATGGAGCAACAGACCCGACCCAATCCCCATAACTGGTGGATTAAGTACTCAGGGGTTGATTGTGACCTAGAGGAAATATCCCGAAAGCACAAACTCTAGACGGACAGGATGAGTGCTGAGTCTTAGGTGCCCCACCCCTACCCTGATTCAGCCACGGGGAAAAAGGGTGTGGCCAGAAAAGGACAAGGAAGACCTCCAAAGAGATCAGCAGTGAATCTGGGGTTGACTTAACCCCCTCCTACCCAGCAATCCTCTGAACGTCAGATCCACATGGCCAGGGCACGACTGAAAGGGATGAACCCAGGCAGAGCCTGGATTTCAGCCATGATAGGGGGACTGTACTCCAGGATAAGCCTGGCTGGAGCATCTCCCCCACTAGTACCTGGGGAAGAGACAATCGCACACCTCCACATCAGAGGGGATCCCCCTGACCATATGAGAGTGGGAAAGGAGAACTGAAGCCCCACCCACCCCTACCACCCCCTCCACCCTCCCTGGGCTGGACACTGGAGAGATTGGGAATAGAGGTCAAGCTATGCAGGAGATAGCAAAGGGGCAGCTGAGAGGAACAACTACAGAACCTACAGTTTTTAAAAATTTTAAAAATATTTTTTCCTTTGTTCATGAATGTGTTAGTGATGATTCAATCTGCTGCATCCCTCCCATCCCTTTTTTCTTTTTTTCTTCTCTTGTTTTTTGTTTGCTGCTTATGTGTGCACATGAAGGACTGATTGTTCATCTTGCAGTTTTCGCTGTTTTGTTCTTCTCTTTTTTAACTTTAATGTGTGTGTGAATACATGTGTGAGGGTTCAATTTGAATTTCTTTTTTTCCTTTTTTTAAATTGTTTTCTTTCATTTTGGGTTGGACGTGTGTGTGTGATTGAATTTCCTGAGGGTTTTTGTTGTTGTTGTTTGTTGTTTTGTTTTGCTTTGTTGTTATTCTTGTTTGCTTTGGGGTGTGTGTGTGTGTGTGTGTGTGTGTGTGTGTGTAATTGTTTTTTGCTTTGGTTTCTGCTCTTCTTGTTCTGTGTTTTATTTATTTATTTAATTTTTGCCCACCTTATTTCATTCTACTTTTCTCTGTTCTCCTCATTGCTGTTACTCTATCTTGGACTCAGGGGGTACACACATGTACCCATTGCATCAACATATAGAGTGGTGGTGGGGGGTGAGTCTCAGGGAACCCATACCACAATCAGTGAATATTGTGATTTGCATGTAGTTTATAAATCCTAGCTCCTCATCCTCCACCTTATTTGACTCCCAAAATTGCAAGAGACAGCAAAGCTTCCCACCCACAGCCCTGTTTCAAAATATAACAAATTCAGAGCCCTGATCAGGGAAGAATAGAGGGCTAGGCAAACATCAGAAGTGAAAGCCTCTCTCACTGCCCCTGAATAACAGAATTAAAGAGAAAAGAAAGAGATCTGTCACATGTAAGGAAAAATCAATGGAAGAACACAGGTAATTCCCAGCATTGCAAAGAGAAAACACCTGAAAACTCAGACTTTGGAGCCCAAACAATGAAAGTCACCACCAACTGGCCCCAGAATACAACAGGAAGATGGAAGGAGTGAATTAGACTCAAGAAAGACAAGATGCAACACTGAAAGAACTTATAACAGAGATTTTGGCAATAAAAAATTTCATCCAGGAAATAAATAATAAGATGACAAGCACGTAAAGTAGAATTGATCAAGTAAAAGAAAGAATCTTAGAACTTGAACATCAAAACATGGAATAAATCCAATCTGTAAAAAAAATAGAAAAACTCAGAAAGAAAGAACAAAGCCTCCAAAAGATGTGTGATTAAATCAAGAGACTGAACCTATGCCTGATTGGTATCCCAGAAGAAGAAAGGGAAATGGAGAACAACTTGGAGTAAGTATTCCAGGAGGATATCCAAGAAAACTTTCCCCATCTCACCAGAGATGTGACCAGCCAAGCACAAGAGATACAGAGAACCCTCACAAGATATCAAATGAGAAGACCAACCCCTAGACACATAGTAATTTACCTACACAAAGTAGATATAAAATAAAAAATACTAATGGCAGAAAGAGAGAAAGGTCAGACTACCTACCAAGGAAAACCAATCAGAATAGCAGCAGACCTATTGGCAGAAATGCTACAAGCTAGAAGGAACTGGAGTTCAATATTCAAAGTCCTTTTCAACCAAGACTTTCCAACCCAGCCAAGCTCAAAATCACCAGTGATGGAGAATTAAAATCCTTTCCAGACATCCAATCCCCAAGAGATTATACAGCTTAAAAAGGTATTAAGCACAGAAGAAAGAAAGAAAAACAAACAAACAAAAAAGAACAGCCAAGTAGTTTCCAAGTGAAAAGCAGAACACAGAATCAACAGAGAATACACTGTGACTGCAAACTGGAAAACACACATACACATCAACACCAAAACTAAAATAAAACAAAAAAGTGAAAAACTTTATAAGAAGCTCATGACAGGGATAAGCAATTACATTTCAATAATCAGCCTGAACATGAATGAACTAAATGCACCATTGAAAATACACAGACTGGCAAGCTGGATAAAAAACCATGACCCAATAATTTGCTGCATTCAGGAAACTCATCTCACCCCAAGGGACAAACACAAACTAAAGTTAGAGGATGTAAAATGAGTTTCCAGGTGAATAGATCACAAAAGAAGGCAGGAGTCGTGATCTTAATATCAGACAAAACAATCTTTAAGTTAACAAAAACTTAAAAAGATAGGGAAGGACACTACATACTGATAAAAGCTTCAATACATCAACAAGAAATATCCATCCCAAACATATATACACCCAACACAGGAGCACCAGCGTTTATAAAGCAGCTACTAAGAAAACTAAAAAGAGATATTGATTCTAACACTATTACAGTGGGGACTTAAATATCCTACTAACAACTCTAGATAGACAATCAAGGCAAAAAATCAGCAAATAGATCTGGAACCTCAACTTGATGCTCAATCAAATGGACCCAATAGATACTGACAGAATATTCCACTCAACCACTACAGAATATTCATTCTACTCATCATCACATGGAACGTACTCCAAGATCGATCACATCCTCGGCCATAAATCTAGCATAAACAAATTTGAAAGATCAAAATACTGCCATGTACCTTCTCAGACCATAGTAGAATAAAAGTAAATATCAACACAAACAAAATTTCCCCAAAGCTCACAAAGACATGGACACTAAACAACATGATACTGAATAACTACTGGGTCAACAGAGAAATCAAAACAGAAAATAAAGATTTCTGGAAACAAATGAAAATGAAGAAACATCCTACCAAAACATTTGGGATGCCATGAAAACAGTCCTAAGAAGGGAATTTATATCTCTATGAACACACATCAAGAAAATGGAAAGATCACAGGTTAACAGCCAAACAAGTCACCTAAGGGAGCTAGAAAGACAAGACCACCAGAATCCTAATTTTAGCCGAAGAATCCAGATTACCAAATTAAAAGCCAAAGTACCAGACATAGAAGACAAAAATACTATAGAAAAAAATCAACAAAACAAAAGCTGGTTCTTTGAAAGAATAAACAAGATTGATGGACCCCCTTGCCAGAATGACCAAGAAAAAGAGAGAAAAGGCCTAAAGAAACACAATCAGAAATGCAAAAGATCAAATAACAACTGATCCTGAAGAAATACAAAAGATTATCAGAGATTACTATGCACATCTGTATGGAAACAAACTTGATAACATAAATGAAATGGAGGACTTTCTGTCATCACACAACCACCCAAGGTTGAAACAAGAAAACATCGAGATACTAAATAGACCAATAACAACCCAGGAAATTGACTCTGTCATAAACTATCTACAAAAAAAAAAAAAAAATCCCTGACCCAGACAGCCTGCCAGCAGTATTCTACAAAACATACAAGGAAGAGCTGATCCCAATCCTATTGAAAGCATTACAGGCAATTGAGAAAGATGGAGTTCTCCCCAAATCATTTTACAAAGCTAACATTACACTAATATCCAAGCCAGGTAAAGATCCAACCAAAAAAGAGAACTACAGGCTAATATCCCTAATGAACATAGATGCAAAAATGCTCAACAAGATTCTAGCAAATGAGATCCAATAACACATCTCAAAAATCACCCACCATGACCAAGTAGGCTTCATCCCCAGGATGCAGGGCTGGTTCAACATCCACAAGACCATAAATGTAATTATAAATAACAGATGTAAAAACAAGAACCACATGATTATATCATTAGATGCAGAAAAACATTTGATAAAACCCAGCATCCCTTCTTGATAAAAACCCTCAAACACTTAGGCATAGATGGAACATACCTTAAAATAGTATGTGCTATCTATGATAAACTCACAGCTAATATATTGCTAAAAGGACAGAAACTGGAAACATTTCCCCTTGAAAACTGGAACAAGACAATGCTGCCCACTCTCACCCCTCTTGTTCAACATTGTGTTGGAAGACCTAGCTAGGGCAATTAGACAAAAGAGGGAAATCAGGAATATCCAAATAGGAAAAGAGAATGTTAAGTTATCCCTCTTTGCTGATGATGTGATTCTACACCTTGAAAATCCAAGAGAATCAGTCAAAAACCTGCTTTCACTGATAAAGGACTTTGGCAAAGTGTCAGGGTACAAAATAAATGTGCAAAAGACAGTTGCATTCTTATATACCAACAACAAGCAGGCAGAGAACCAAATAAAAAGCACAATCCCATTCACACTAGCCACAGAAAAAAGAAAAGAAAGAAAGAAATACCTCGGCATCTTCCTAACCAGTGAAGTGAAAGACCTTTACAATGAAAACTATAAAACACTACTCAAAGAAATCCAAGAAGATACAAACAAATGGAAAAATATTCCATGCCCATGGATAGGGAGAATCAACATTTTTTTTCCTTTGAGTTGGAGTCTCACTCTGTCACCCAGACTGGAGTGCAGTGGCACATTCACAGCCACCGCAGCATCGACCTGCTGGGTTCAGGTGATCCTTCCACATCAGCCTTCCAAGTACCTGGAAATACAGGCACACACCACCATGAGAAATATCATTGTTAAGATGTCCATCCTACCAAAGGCAATCTATAGATTCAATGCAATACCCATTATGTTACCAACATCATTCTTCTCAGACTTGGAAATGACAACACAGAAATTTGTATGGAAACATAAGCAACCACAAATAGTCAAAACTGTCCTCAGCAAAAGAAAAAAGCGGGATGTATCAAACTTCCAGACTTCAGACTTTACCATAAGTTTACAATAATCAAAACAGTCTGGTATTAACAAGAAAAGGCATATGGAACAATGGAACAGGACAGAGATTCCGGAAGCAAAACCTCAATTTCTCAACCAACTCATCTTCGACAAAGCCTCTGGGGAGAGGAAAACCTATTCAATAAATGATGCTGAGAAAACTGGTTGACCACATGCAGAAGATTAAAACAGAACCCCTACCTATTACCATACACAAAAATCAACTCTAAATGGATCAAAGACCTAAACACAAAACCTCAAACTATAAGAACCTTAGAAAATGCAGGAGACACCCTTATGGAAATTGGAACTGGCAACCAATTCCTGATCAAAACCCTAAATGTCCATCCATAAGAGATAAGATAGGCAACTGGGATCTCATCAAATTGAAAAGCTTCTGCAAAACAAAAGAAACCATCAAGAGAGTAGGGAGACAGTCCTCAGAAAGGGATAAAATATTTGCCGACTGTACATCTGACAAAAGCCTAATATTTAGGATCTACAAGGAACTCAAGTGCGCCGAAAGGAAAAAAACAAACAGCCCCATTAAAAAGTGGGCAATAATTGTTCACAATAGCAAGAACCTGGAAGCAACCATGCTGTCCTTCAAAAGAGAATTGGATTAAAAAAATGTAGTACATTAGAATACTACACAGCCATAAAAAAAGAACAAAATCATGAATTTTGCAGCAACCTGGATGGTACTAGAGTCTATAATACTGAATGACCTCTCACAGAAACAAAGATCTGAGTATTACATGTTCTCACTCATATAGTGGACCTTGATCATCCAACGTATTACCATAAGAAAGTGACTGACAGTGGTGGGAAATTATGTGGGAGGGAAAGAGGGGAAGGGAGATGGGATTAATGGTAGTAAGCATCTGACTGGGGACAGGGAGACACCTCTTATCAACAAGGGTGCCTGAACAAAGCATATTTGTATACCTAACCCTTAACTGTACCCCACAATATCATAATAAAAAATATTGTTCATAAAAAAATAAAAATAAAAAAAAGTGGGCAATAGCCAGGCGTGGTAGCGCGCGCCTGTAGTTCAGCTACTTAGAAGGCAGAGGTGGAAGGATCATTGGAACCCAGTAGGTCGAGGCTGCAGTGGCCAGGAGCATGCCACTGCACTCCAGTCTGGGCCAGAGTGAGACTCCAACTCAAAAAATAAAAAATAAATTTAAAGAGTGGGCAAAAGACATGAACAGACACTTCTCAAAAGAAGATATACGGACAGCCAACAGACACATGAAAAAGTGCTCATCCTCACTCATCATCAGAGAAATGCAAATCAAAACCACATTGAGATATCACCTAATCCCAGTAAGAATGGCCACCATTAATAAAATAAACAACAGATGCTGACAAGGATGCGGAGATAAAGGAACACTTCTACACTCCTGATGGGAATGCAAACTAGTGCAACCTCTTTGGAAAACAGTGTGGCAATTTCTAAAAGAACTAGACATTGACCTTCCATATGACCCAGCAATCCTGGAAATATACCTGGAGGAACTCAAAGCATTCTACCAAAAAGATACCTGCACACACATGTTTATTGCAGCACTGTTTACTATAGCAAAAACATGAACCAATATGTTGCCCATTGAAGCTGGACTGGATTTTTAAAATGTGGTACATATACACAATGGAATATTACGCAGCCATAAAGAAGGACAAACATATGGACTTCACAACAACTTTGATGGATTTAGAGTCTGTCATATTCAGTGATTTATCATGGAAACAAAGAACACAGTACCACATTCACAAGCATATCCAGAACATTTACCATAATACTATAAGAAAGTGATTGGCAGTAGTGGGTACTGCTGTGGTGGGGATGAGGGAGACACAACATCAATAAAGTACCTGATATCAAACCAGGCAAAGTGGGGAGCAAAGTGAGTCTCTAACTTTACCTGTACGATGACCACTTGTATTCCTAATCCTGAATTATACCCCACATCTTTAAATAAAATTTTAAAACTGATCGTGAATTGTACCCCGCATCTTTAAAATTTAAAAAATTAGAAAAAAAAAAACTCTCGAGTTGGGAGCTGGCTGCTGAGAACTAGGGTTCAAGGTGGCTAATTAGATACAGGTATTATGCACGCCTTCCACATCAATGAACCAAAATAGCAAGTAGATACTCACACTCAAATAGATTGTCTAAGCTGAAATCCAACAGAGAAGTGACAGGAAGCACCAAAAGCTACGAAGAAGAGGGAAGTGAGGCAGCTTGTTCTGTTGAGATTTGTTGGGAGCTGGAAGAAGCTCCCAGAAGTGAAAAGGTAAGCGAGAGATGCCCAGAGATCAATATTCATGCCACAGACTTTCTCAATCCTAGCTATGAGAGAGCCCCATTGACTCTTGCAGGTCTCAAGACTAACATAGGGAGCTACCTAGAGATTGCTCAGAGGCATTGCTTCAGAGGAGGAGTTCATGCTGAGACCTGTAGGCCCCTATAGCATGGCACAGTTCTGAGAGCCCAGACCTGAAAGAACTATGTCCGGTCTTGGGGTTGTTGGTGTTGCTGCTACTACCAGGCCAAGGAGGAAGAGAATACACCAGGAACTTTCACATACCCCAAGGACAAATCCCACTGATACACTGGGCTGCTGTGGGACAAAAGAGCAAGAAAACCACACACCAAACAGCTATTTTCCTACACTGCTCCCACTGACAGCACTCCATACCTCTCAATGAAAAGCTCTTAGCCATCACCATTCTGCGATCCCAGTCCCCAGAGGATTATATCCTGCCCTGGGATTGCCACTACTGCTGCCACTACCAGGTCAAGGAGGGGGAGGAGGAAGACCTGGCACTTTCACATGCTCCAAGGACAAGTTCCACCACTGCTTCTGCAGAACCAAGACACGAGCAGGCTGCATGCCCCATAGCTGCCTACTTGTACTGTTAGAACTGAAAGTGGTCCTGCCCACCCAGATGGCACAGTGTAGCCACCACTGCACCCACCAGAACATTCCACCAGCAGCCTTGGGACCATCCTACCCCTGCCTATGACATCCAGAGCCCGAATACACTTCAAGGGGCCTTAAAGACAAGTCTCCTGGTCCTTTCTCCCTAGGATTTGAGCACACCATCCAGGAAACAGGATCTTTCAGTTCAGTCCGCTGATGGTGAAACCTAAACACTCCTCCCAGGATCTGAGGTCAAGTAGCCCAACATGCTGATACTACCACAGATAGAAAACACCTGCACATACCACCCGTGGACCAGGAGATTGGCCTATTCAATCTGTTGCAGTCACTGTCAACACCAGCATGGATCATTAGGCCTCATCAATGCTATTTGTCATCATTCATATCATGCCTGCTGTCCATTAGCCCAAAATCTGCCACACTCTCCTGGTCCACTGCTGCCACTACTGCATCTGTACAAACTACCTCGAGGCCCAAGAAATGGCCTGCCTGGGATTGCTAACACCAGAGCCAGAATACATGGCTCTGAGGCTCAAGGACAAACATGCTCAGCAAAATGCTGCCAAAACTGGGGCCCAAAAGCTGGCCCACCTGGTATCCCAATCCCAGATAAACTTCACCACAGCCTCCATCAATAACTGCACCCTAAATCACCAATGAAATTACAGATACTACTGTCACTGTTTATAGGTAAAGAAATCATAAAGATGCTACACTACTGCATGTACCCACAATCAAAGCCAAAGTGTTCTACCCAACCAACACCATAGCTACACCTTTAGAAAATTAAAGTCCTCCCCTATGAAAGCAAATTCCAAAAATAAGAAGAGTTGTAACACCAGATGTGCATATATCAACATAAGGACACAGGAAACATGAAAAAGTAAGGAAATATAACATCTCCAATGCTAAAACTAGCAGAAGAAAAAACAATAACAAAGATCAGAGCAGAACTAAATGAAACTGGAACCAAAAAAATACAAAGATCAATGAAACAAAAAGTTGGTTTCTTGAAAATATAAACAAAATTGATAAAATGCTAGCTAGACAAACCAAGAAAAGTAGAGAGAAGATTCAGTAACCACAGTCAAAAATGCAAAAGACATTACAACTGATACCACAGAAATACAAAAGACCATCACACACTACCATAAACAACTATAAGCTCACAAGCTACAAAACCAAGAAGATATGAATAAATTCCTAGAAACATATAACCTCCTAAGATTGAACCACGAAGAAATAAAAATCTTTTTTTTTTTTTTTTTAAATAATTAATCAGTATTTTTATTATAGTTTTGTGGGGTACAAAAATCTTAAACAGACCAATAACAAGCAGTGAAATTGAATCAGAAGTAAAAAAAAAAAAAACTTCCAGGGCAGGAGTAAAAAAGTCCAAGACCAGATGGAGTCACAGCTAAATTCTACCAAATGTACAAGAAGTGGTTCCAATCCTCCTGAAACAATTCCAAAAAAAATCGAAGAAGGAATCCTCCCCAACTCATTCTACAAAGTCCAGATAAAGACACAGCAAAACAAAGAAAACTACAGGCCAATATCCATGATGAATGTAGATACAAAAATCCTCAACAAAATACCAGCAAGTCGAATCCAACAGCACATCAAAAAGATAATACAAAACAATCAAGTGAGTTTTACTCCAGGGATGAAGGGATGATTCAACATATGCAAATCAATAAACGTGATTCATCACATAAACAATTAAAAACAAAAACCATATGATCATCTCAATAGGTGCAGAAAAGCATTTGATAAGATTCAGCATATTTTCATGATAAAAACTCTCAACAAACAAAGCATTGAAAAAAGGTACCTTAAAATAATAAAGGAAATATATGACAAACCCACAGCCAACATCATATTGAACAGAGAAAGGTTTAAAGCAATCTGCCTAAGAACTGGAACAAGATAAGAATGCCTAGTTTCCCACTACTCCCCACCATAGTGCTAGAAATTCTAGCCAGAGCAATTAGGTGAGAGAAAGAAATAAAAGACATCCAAATTGGAAAAGAGGAAGTCAAATTATCTATTTGCTGATAATATGATTGCAAACCTAGAAAACCCTAAGACGCCCCCCCAAGGCAGGGGAGCCTCCTAGATGTTACAAAAAACTTCAGTAACGTTTCAGGACAGAAAATTAATGAAGGGGAAATAAAGTCATTCCCAGACAAGCTAGCACCAAGGAAATGAGTCATCTCTAAACTGGCCCTATAAGAGATACTTAAGGGAGTTCTAAACATGAAAACAAAAGAATGATACAACCTAACACAAAAGCACATGTAACCACATAGCATAGAGACCACATAAATCATCCACAAAACTGAGAACACAAAGCAAGTTCCTAACAAAACTATGACAGGAGTGAATCTTCACATATCTTTAGTAACTTTGAATGGCAATGGCTTAAATGCCCCATTTAAAAAACAGAGTGGCAAACTGGGTAAAAGCAAACAAAAAAGATACCTGTGCACGTACGCTTATTGCAGCACTATTCACAATAGCAAAAACACGGAACCAACCGTGTTGCCCATTGAAAGTGGACTAGATTTTTTACAATGTGGTACATATACATGATGGAATATTATACAACTATAAAGAAGGACAAAATTATGGACTTCGCAGGAACTTGGATGGATTTAGAGTCCATCATGCTCAGTGATCTATCACAGAAACAAAGAACTGGGTACCACATGTTCTCACTCATAAGTGGACCCTGAACATTTATCATAATACTATGTGAAAGGGATTGGCAGTAGCAGGTCACTGTTGGGGGCTAGGGGAACACATAACACTAATTAGAGTATCTCATCTCAAACCAGGCAAAGTAAGGACCAATGGGAGGCTCAAACTCCACTTGTATGACGATCGCTTATGTACCTAACCCTGAATTGTACCCCACATCATTAAAATTAAAAAAATAAAAACAAACAAAACAAAAAAGCAAGACCCATCCTCCTGCTCCCATCTCACTTCTAATGACACCAACAGGCTCAAGGTAAAGGGATTAAGAAAAATCTACCATGCAACCAATAGGATCTGACAGATTAGACAGCTAACATAAGATAGATATCAGAATATTTAACCCAATAACCACAGAATATACATTCTTCTCATCTTCACATGTAGAGATAGACTTTAAGATAGACCACGTTTGGTCATAAATCAAGCTTAAATAAATTCCAAACAACTGAAATTATACCAAGCATCTTCTCTAACTACAACAAAATAAAAATAGAAGAAACCCTCAACGCTACACAAATACATGAAAACTAAACAGCTTGCTTCTGAATGAGTTTTGGGTAAACAACAAAATCAAGACAGAAATTTTAAAAAATTTTTCACAATAAATGAAAATAAAGACAAACATACCAAAACCTCTAGAATACTGCAAAAGCAGTGCTAGGAATAAATGTATTGCACTACAAGTCCACATCAAGATAATAAACAACCTAATGTCCCACCTAAGGGAACTATAAAAACAAGAACAAACTAAACTCAAACTAGCAGAAGAAAAGAAATGACCAAAATCAAGGTAGAATTAAATGAAATTGAGACTAAAAAGCACACATATAAAGGACTGATGAATTGAAAAGCTGGTTCTTTGAAAACAAGATTGACAGACCACTGGCCAGATTTTCTCTCTCTCTCTGTCTCTGTCTCTCTCTCTCTCTCTCTCTCTCTCTCACACACACACACACACACACACACACACACACACACACACACAAAACAGACAATCTAAATCTAAGTAAATATAGTCAGAAATGAGAGAAGAGACATTACAAATGATCTTGAAGAAATACAAAAGATTCTGAGGCCAGGCTCCGTGGCTCAGCCTGTAATCCCATGCCTTTGGGAGGCTGAGGTGAGTGGATTGCCTGAGCGTGCGGGTTCGAGACCTGCCCGGGCAGCAAGACCTCATCTCTACAATAAATCAAAAAATTATTAGCCGGGCGTGGTAGCGCGCGCCTGTAGTTTCGGCTACTTGGAAGGCTGAGGCGGAAGGATCGCTGGAGCCCAGCAGGTCGAGGCTGCGGTGGCCGGGAGCGGCCACTGCACTCTAGTCTGGGCGATAGAGTGAGACTCCAACTCAAAAAAAAAAAAAACCAAAAAAACAAAACAAAACAAAAGATTCTGAGAGACAGTTATTAACATCTGTATGCATGTAAGCTAGAGAATTGAGAGGAAATGGATACAATCCTGGAAATACACAATCACCCAAGATTGAAACAGGAAGAAATTGAAACCCTCAACAGACCAATAACAAGACTCAAAATTGAATCAGTAATAAAAGACTTACCTGCCAAAAATGTCCTGGATCAGATAGATTCACAACCAATGTCTACCAGGAATACAGGAAGGAGCTGGGAGCGATTCTATCAAACCTATTCCAAACAATCAAGGAGTAGGGATGCTTCCTTAGCTCATTCTACAAAGTCAATGTCATCCTGATAAGAAAATATGGCAAAGACATAACAAAGAAAGAAAGCTACAGGCCAATATCCTTGATAAAACATAGATGCAAAAGTCCTCAATAAAATAATACCAAACCACATCCAACAGCACATCACAAAGATCATTCACCATAATTAGGTGAGAATTATTCCTGGGATGAAGGATTGGTTCAACATACACAAATCAAAAAAAATAGTCCACCACATAAACATAATTTAAAACAACCACATGATCATCTCAATAGATGCAACTAAAGCATTCAATAAAATCCAACATCATACTGAATGGGTAGAAGCTGGAAGCATTCCCCCTAAGAACTGGAAGAAACCAGAGATGTCCATTCTCATCACTCCTATTTAACATAGTACTGGAATTCCTAGCCAGAGCAAATCAAGCAGGGAAAAAAAATAAAAAGTATCCAAATAGGAAAAGAGGAATTTAAATTATTTCTCTTTGCAGACAATATGATTTATATCTAGAAAATTGTAAAGATTTCACCAAAAGAATAATTAAGCAACTTCAGAAAGTCTTGGGATACAAAATCAGTGTTCAAAACTTAACAGCATTTCTATACACCAATAATGTTCAAGCTGAGAACCAAAACAAAAATAATTCCAATTTATAATCTCATTTACAATAGACACAATATATATATCTGTGAAAAATGATGCTGATAGTTTAATAAGGTAGTTTAATATATACATACATACTTGGAAATACATCTAAGAAGCTGAAAGATCTCTACAATGAGAACTACAAAACACTGCTTTAAAAAATAAAAAATGACAAGAACAAATGCAGAAACATTCCAAGCTCATGGATTGGAAGAATCAATATTGTTAACGTGTCCATACTGTCTAAAGTAAGCTATAGATTCATCATAATCCTTATTAAACTATGAGCATCATTTTCATCATTTTTCACAGATCTAGAAAAAAACAATACTTCAATTTATATGGAAGCAAAAAAGACCCCGAAGAGCCAAAGCAATCATAAGCAAGAATAACAAGGCCAGAGGTATCACATTACTGGACTTCAAATGTTAATACAAGGCTACAGTAACAAAAACAGCATGGTATTGGTACAAAAATAAGCATGTAGACCAATGGAACAGAATAGAGAACCCAGAAATAAAACTGATTTACAACCAATTTATCTTTCACAAAGTTGGCAAAAACAAACTTACATGAAAGGACACCCTATTAAGTAAATGGTGCTAGGAAAACTGGTTAACCATATGCAGAAGAATGAAACTAGACCGTTTCCTCTTGCCATAGACAAAAATTGTCCCAAGATGTACTAAAGACTTAAATTTAAGACTTGAAACTATAAAAAACAAATCCTAGAAGAAAGCCTAGAAAACACTCTTCTGAACATCTGCTAGACAAAGAATTTACAATGAAGTTCTCTAAAGCAAATGCAGCAAAACCAAAAACTGACAAATGGAACCTAATTTAAAGAACTTCTGCATAGCAAACAAACAAAAACTTTCAACAGAGTAAATGGACAAGCACAGAATGGGATAAAATATTTGCCAACTATGTATCTGACAAAGGACTAATACCTAGAATGTACAAGAAACTGAATCAACAGGAAAAAACAAAACATAAAAAAGTGAACAAAGGACAGGAACAGATACTTCTCAAAAGAAGACGTACAAATGGCCAATAAACATATGACAAAATGCTCAGCATCACTAATCATCAAAGAAATGCAAATCAAAACCACAACGAGATAACGTCTCACACTAGCCAGAATGACTATTATTAATAAATCAAAAAACAATGGATGTTGGTGAGGCTGTAGAGAAAATAAAACGTTCATACACTGTTGGTGGGAACATAAGCTAGTTCAGCCCTTGTGGAAAGCAGTTTGGTGACTTCTCAAAGAATTAAAAATAGATTTACCATTTGACCTAGCAAACCCACTTGGATGTATGTTTATCATAGCACTATTCACAATAGCAAACACATGGAACCAACCTAGGTGTCCATCAAAAGTGGACTGAATAAAGAAAATATGGTACATATACGTCATGAAATAATATGCAGCCATTAAGAAGAATGAAATCATGTCCTTTGCAGCAAGCTGGATGTAGTTATTGGCCATTATTCTAGGCAAATTAACAGAGAAACAGAAAACTGAATACTGCACGTTCTAACTTATAGGTGGGAGCTTAACCCCAGGTACTCACAGACATAAAGATGGGAACAGCAGACACTGGGACTTCTAAATGGGTGAGGCAGAAAAGGGGACAAGGGTTGAAAAATTAATCATTGGGTATTGTGCTTACCATTTGGATGATGAGCTTACTAGAAATCCAAACCTTACTATTAGGCAATATACCATTGTAACAAACCCACACATGTAACCCTTGAATCAAAAATTTTTTAAAGAAGAAACTCTGAAATGGGAGCACTCATTGAATGAAATAGAAAATATATTTGAAATCTAAACAATAGAGTAGATTAATCAGAAAAAAGAATTTCAGAACTGCAAGACAGATCTTTTGAAATAATTCAGTCAGAAAAAAATGAAGAAAAAAGCAAGATAGAATAAGCAATGCCTTTGTGACACTTGGGACAATATAAAGTGATCAATCTTTAAATTACTGGTGTCCGTGGGGGTGAAGAGCAAACAAGAGGCTAGAAAACCTATTTAATGAAATAATAGATGAAAACTTTCCAAGTCTAGCAAGAAATTTTAGACATCCAGATACAAGAGGCTCAAAAATTCCCAAATAGATACAATGCAAAAAGGTATTATCCATAGTACATTATAATTAGACTAGCTAAAGACAAAGAGAGGCTTTTAAAAACAGCAAGTGTCTAGTTACCAATAAAGAAACTCTCATCAGATTAATAAGAAATTTCTCAACAGAAACCCTACAGGACAGGAAAGAATGAGATGACATTTTCAAAGTGCTGAAAGAAGAAAAGTGCCAGTTAAGGATGTTTTACTTGGAAAAACTGTCTTTCAGAAATGAGGGAGAATTTTTTTTTTTGAGTTGGAGTTTCACTTCGTCACCCAGGCTGGAAGTGCAGTGGCATGCTCATAGCCACCCCAGCATTGACCTGCTGGGTTCAGGCGATTCTTATGCCTCAGCCTTCCAAGCAGCCCGGAACTACAGGCTCACGCTACCACGCCTGGCTAATTTTTTTATTTATTGAGAGATGAGGTCTTGCCAAGTTGTCCAGGCTGCTCTTGAACCCGTGGGCTCAGGCAATCCTCTTACCTCGGCCTCCCAAAGTGCTGGGATTATAGGCTTGAGCCACTGTGCCCAGCCAGAATTTTTTTTTTAAAAAGGAAAAAACAGGAAGAAATAAAAACTTTTCCAGACAAACAAAAGCTAAGGCGGTTTATCACCACTGGCCTGCCTTATAGGAACTACTAAAGGAAGTTCTTTAAGCTGAAACAAAAGGCCACTAATTAACAACATAAAACATATAAAAACACAAAACTCAATGGTACAAGTAATACAGAGTTTTATACAGAATACTCTAGGAGTGTAATGGTGGTATGTAAAGCAATTTTACCTCAAGTATAACAGCTACAAGTCCAAACTATTAAAAACAACCATAACTAAAATAAATTGCCAAGGAATATATACTACAAAATGATTGAATTTTGCCATCAAAAACAAAATATATGTGTTTAGGGACTAAAAGTGTACAGTTGCTGCATGTAATATAAGTTAAGTTGTTATCAGCTTGAAATAATCTATTGTAAGTAGTATAAGATGTTTTGTGTAAGCCTCATGATAGCAACAAGACAATAATCTATAGTACAACTGACTCTTGAGCAACATGAGTTTGAACTGCATGGATTCACTTATACACAGATTTTTAAAAATGTATTAGAAAAGTTTTTGGAGATTAGCAACAACTTGAGAAACATCGCAGATAAACCACAAATTTTTTTTTAAATTAAGAAAAAGAGGTACGTAATGAATGAATAAAATACATGTAGATGCTAGTCTATTTTATCATTTACTGTCATAAAATATATACAAATCTATTGTAAAAAATTAAAATTTATCAACATTTACACACACAAGCACAGACCATACATGGTGCCATTTGTAGCTGAAAGAAATGTAAAGATGCAGTATTAAATTATAACTGCATAAAATTAAAATAGTGTATACTGTAAAACTGTAATAATTTCATAGATACTTTCTGTGGCTATTGTGGTGAACTCAAGTGTTGTGAATATTCACTTTAAAAAACTGTGTAACACTAATTATTTCCACATGAGCAGTCTGTCTCTCCAGTAAATTGCATATCACAGTAAACAGTGATCTCTTGAGGTTCTTTCATATTCTTTATTATGTTTAATGCAATATCATAATCCTTGAATAACACCATGGGATACATACAAAGTGCTACTAGTGATGTTGGAAGTACTCCCAAGAGGCAGGAAAAAGTCATGACATTATGAGAAAAAGTTGAATTACTTGATACGTACTGTAGACTGAGGTTTGCAGCTGTGGTCGCACCATTTCAGGATGAATGAATCCAGTGTAAGGACCATTAAAAAAAGGAAATTCATGAAACTATAGCTGCAGTTATATCAGCAGGCATGAAAATCTTGCACTTTTCCTGAAATACCTTTTAATTTCATATTGAAAATGCAGCTTAGCTGGGCTCGGTGGCTCAGCCTGTAATCCCAGCACTTTGGGAGGCTGAGGTGAGTGGATTGCCTGAGCCCGCGGGTTCAAGACCTGCCTGGGCAACTTGGTGAGAAGTCATCTCTACAATAAATCAAAAATTAGCCGGGCGTGGTAGCGCGTGCCTGTAGTTCCAGCTACTTGGAAGGGTGAGGCGGAAGGATCGTCAGAGTCCAGCAGGTCGAGGCTGCCGTGGCCAGGAGTGGCCACTGCACTCCAGTCTGGGTGACAGAGTGAGACTCCAACTCAAAAAAAAAAAAAAAAGAAAAGGAAAGAAAATGCAGCTTTTGGGTTGGTGCAGCATTGCTACAAGAAAGGCATACCTATAAGTATATGATTTGAGAAAAATTCTAAGTCACTATATGACAGCTTAAAGCAAAAGGAAGGTGAAGGATCTAAAACTGGAGAATTTAATGCTAGCAAAGGATGGTTTGATGATTTTAGAAGGAGGTTTGGCTTTAAACATGTCAAGAAAAGCAGCTTCTGCTAACCAAAAGGCAGCAGACAATTTCCCAGACACCATTAAGAAAATCACTGAGGAGAAAGGATATTTGCCTGAACAGGCTTTTAATGATGACAAAAGTGCCCTATTTTGGGGGGGAAATGCCACAAAGGACATTTATTAGTAAGGAAGAGAAATGGGCACCAGGGTTTAAGGCAGGAAGGAATAGGCTAACTCTACTGTTTTATGCAAATGCTGTGGGGTTTATGAACAGGACTGCCCTTGTCTATAAAGCTGCTAACCTCTGAGCCTTGAAGAGAAAAGATAAACAACAGTTGTCAGTGTTTTGGTTGTACAACAAGAAGGTCTGGACAACAAGAACCCTTTTTCTGGATTGGTTCCATTGATGTTTTGTCCCTGAAGTCGGGAAGCATCTCACTAGTAAGGGACTGCCTTTTAGCGTTCTTTTGATGATGAACAATGCCCCTGGCCACCCAGAGCCCCATGAGCTTAAGACCAAAGTTGCTGAAGTGATCTACCTGCCCCCAAATTCAACATCTCTAATTCAGCCTCTAGATCAGGAGGTCAGGAGGATCTTTAAGCTTCATTACACACAGTATTCTATGGGAAGAATTGTCAGTGCTGTGGAAGAGAACTCTGACACAGAGAACATCATGAAAGTCTGGAAGAATTACACCACTGAAGATGCTATTGTTACAGAATAAGCCGTGTAAGCCATCAAGCCCAAAACAATAAATTCCTGCTGCAGAAATCTGTGTTCAAATGTTGTACATGACATCACACAATTTATGACAACCAGTCAAGGAAGTCATGAAAGAAACTGCGGACACAGCAAAAACAGGTAGGGGAGAGTTTCAAGATATAGATCTTGGAGAAATCCAAGAGCTAACAGACATACCACACCAGAGAAATTAACAGAAGATGACTTAATGGATTCATAGGCATAGAATAGAACTTTAGCCAAGTTAAAGGCTACAAAAACCACAACAAACATACTTAACAATAAAATATTGAAAGCATTACCATTTATATATTACAAAAGACAAAAATTGATACAACCATTTTGAAAATTACTTGGCATGTTTTACCTAGTAGAGTTGAGGGCACGCATACACTTTATCCTAAAGTGGTGGCTCTCAACAGATGGAAATGCATGCTTTTGAGTCAGGGCCAGATGATGAGTAAGAAGATGAATAAGAAGCAGTGCTAGACAAGAAAGTGACACTAGACAATCTGGCAGAAGGGTTCTAAATTATTCAAGACAGCTTTTGACTTCTTTTATAACATTGACCCTTCTATGATGCAGGAAATCAAACTAAAGCAAATGGTGAAAGGATTGGTACTACATAGAAACATTTTTAGAGAGATAAAAAAGTAAAAAAGTCAGTCAAACATTACCATTTATTTCTATAAAGTTACACCAAGTGTACCTGCCTCTCTCACCTTCCCTTCCACCTCCTCTATCACCTGTCACTGCCACCCTGAGACAGTAAAACCAATCCCTCCTTTTCCTCTTCTTCCTACACAACATGAAGATAAGGATGAAGAGCTTTATGGTTCCACTTCCACTTAATGAATAGTAAATATAGTATTTTCTCTTCCTATCTCTCTCTTTCTTTCTCCTTCCTTCCTTCCTTCCTTCCTTCCTTCCTTCCTTCCTTCCTTCCTTCCTTTCCTTTCTTCCTTCCAAGATAGGGTCTTTCTAAGTCACCCAGGATGGAATGCAGTAGCGTGATCATAGCCCATTGCAACCTTGAACTCCTGGGCTCAAGCACTCGTCCCACCTCAGCCTTCCTAGTAGCTGGGTCTACATGCACCACCCCCGGCTATTTTTTTAAAATTATTATTATTATTTTTTTGAGTTGGAGTCTCACTCTGTCGCCCAGACTAGAGTGCAGTATTTTTTGTAGAGACAAAGTCTTGCTATGTTGCCCAGGCTAGTCTCAAACTTCAGGCCTCAAGCAATCCTCCTGTCTTAGCCTCCCAAAGTGCTGAGATTACAAGTGTATGCCACTGATTCTGGCTTCTAGTGATTTTTGTAATAACATTTTCTTTTCTCTAGTTACTTTATTGTAGGAATACAATATATAATACATACACATAAAATATGTGTTAATCAACAGTTTATGTTATCAGTAAAGCTTCTGATCAACAGTAGGCTATTAGTAGTTAAGTTCTGGGGAAGCAAAAAGTTACATGTGGATTTTCGACTGTGCAGGAATCAGCACTTCTAACCCTCACATTGTTTAAAGATAAATTTTATTTCCATATTATACAAAGTCTTCCTGAGAATGGATAAAGAAAAAACACTCCAATATTCATTTTTAAGGCAAGTGTAATCTTCATATCAAAATCAAACCAATATACAATTACAGAACAATCTCACTCATTAACATGCTTGTCAAAAACAAAAACAAAACATATTAGCAGAGCATATCCAAGAACATGTTAAAAACATAAATCATCATGTCCAAGTCAGATTAATCCTAGGAATACAAGCTTGTTTAAATTTCAGAAAATATATTATAGAATTCAACAAATCAATAAATGATAGGGGGAAATATATTCACCTCAATATATTCAGAAAAACCATTAGATTAAATATCCATTCATGATATTTAAAAAAAAATCTCTTAGTAAATTAGACACAGAACTTTAGCCAAGTTAAAGGGCACAAAAATCACAACAAACAGACTTAACAACAAAATATCAAAAGCATTACCACTTATATATTACTGGTGAGAAAAAATTGACATAGCCATTTTGAAAATTACTTTGGCATGTTTTACTTAGTAGAGTTGAAGATACATGTACAATTTATACTAAAGTGGTAGCTCTCAATAGTCTTGACACTTCCTGGGGGTGTGCTAAAAAATGTATGGGGAATTAATTATCACAATAATTGGAGGGGCATTATTGATATTTAGTGTCACCAGGGCCATTAGACATTCTGGAATGTTTAGGATAGTCTCAGGCAATGGAGACTCCTACCTAACTTTTTAATATTACCCTGGACAAGCCTATAGATAAAAAATCTGTTTATAATGTCCAGAGCATAGAACTTAACTCCTTTTATTACATATAAACACAGTATTTTTGCATGAATTTACTATACACTGAATTTCCTAGGAGTAAATCTCCTAAGTAAATTGAGATAAGTGCATTTTCTCTTGTTCAGAAATGTATCCAAAATTATTCACTTTTAAAAAAATCATGTTACCAATAATAATTGCACTTTGTGGCATGAGCCTGTATTTGTAGCTATCTTAATTATGATGACCCATACATAGGTGCACTTCAAGTAGTCATGTTCCATCATCTACACATTCAAGTACATATTTTATTGTAAATCACTTACATTTAATTTTTCCTTTAAATTCTAGTTAGTGTGTTGTGCTCTTATTTTTAAATTGTATGTATAGGTAAGTTATACTATCCATGAATTTCACTTCTGTTTAATAAAGAAGTTGGTACAAAATATCTGTTACAAAATGGGGGAATTGGGAGAGAGTCTTTCAAGATGGCTGTTTAGAAGCACAAGTCACCCTACTCTTCCACAAAGAACCAAAATAGTGAGTAGATAACCACACTTTGAATAGAGCATCTAGGAGACAATGCTGGAATCCAGCAGAAGAGTGAAAGGAAACACTTGAGGTACCAAAGGAGATGGAGGTGAGGTGGACAGCCTGGCCAGGATGGGCCAGGAGATCAGAGAGACTCTCCAATGCAAGGAAAGAGGAAGTGAGAGATTTCCAGTGGCTTACATTTACACTATAAACTCCTGTAATCCTGGCCACAGGAGAGTCCCTCACCTCCAGTGAGCCCTGACAGTTGCATAAGGAACTTCCTGGAGTCTGTGCAACAACACTGCTCCAGAGAGGAAGCTCACACATAAACCCTGAGTCCCCAGCAGCTGCAGCATGGTGCCATTTTGAGAGCTTGACACTCACTAGACAGCATCTTACTGTGGGGCTCAATAACCTTGCATCTTCACATCCTGAGGGAACTGCTGACATCTCTCCACATTCACTGAGAAGGCTGCAGCAGCAAGATGCCAGTTGTACCCAGTGTAAAAGAAAAGAGCAGCCTCTGCCCCTGGGATTGTAAAGGATAGAGGTGAAAAAAATAACTTCAGCCTCAAAACAGGCATTACTCCCTTCCTGGAGGTTTTTCTTTGAAGGTTTCTCCTCTGTAAACATTACAAGATAAATTGTATCTTTACCGGCTACACTAGTCTAATTAACACATCTGTTTCTGTGAACTCGCTAGCTTGCTGATGTCAGCAAAATATTGTGATAAGAACTCTGAAAAATGTCCAACTTTAACTTTAGCTAACCAAGATGTAAGCTAGGACTACTTAAGGGAGCTCTGAGTGGGGGCTCGGGGCTATCTTGCTTGAAACTCTCTTCCTACAAGCGGTCGCCAACTGGCAGACCCTTGACTAATAAACTTCTCCTTTGTTAAAATTAAGTCAGTGGGCTATTATTTAATCACTCGGACCCTACTTCACCCAGCAGAGTGGCAGGATCACCAACAATCTAGCCCACACAGTGTCCTGTACTTCAGGGAAAGAGAAGCTCAACAAACTGGGGTGGCTGCTCCCAGGACAAAGGGAGCTAACAAAGTATGCACTCCCCAGAACCTGAAACCCACCTGCCTGGAGGTCGCTCCCACTGACAGCAACCGTGCTCTCCTCCCACAGCGGTAGGGTTGCCACACTTACACGTGCCGTAGGACAGACTCTCCTTGCCAGCCACTGCTGCCTATAGTCATGGACTGGAAGAATTAATACTATTAATGTGACCACACTACCCAAAGCAATTTATAGATTCAATGTAATCCTTATCAAAATACCAATGACTTTTGTTCATAGAAATAGAAAATCCCCAAATTTATATGGAACCAAAAAAGCCTGAATAGCCAAAGTAATCTGGAGCAAAAACAAAAAACAAAGCTGGTAGTATCACACTACCTTGACTTCAAAACATATTATAAGCCTATAGTAACCAAAAGAACATGGTAGTGGCAAAGAAACATAGACCAATAGAACAGAATAAAGAACTCAGAAATAACTCATGTATTTACAGCCACCTGACTGTCAACAACACACTTGTGTCAAGAACACACTTTGGAGATAGGATACTCTCTTCAATAAATGGTTCTGGGAAAACTGGATATCCATATGTAGAAGAATGAAACTAGACTCCTCTTATATATAAAAATTAACTCGAAATGGCTAGAAGACTTAAGTCTAAGACCTGAAACCATAAAACTACTAGAAAAAAATGTAAATTATTCCTAAATACATTTTAGTACTCTGGGAAGCAAGGAAAAAAAATAAAAGAAAGCTCATCTCTTTACTTTGACAATTTATTAGGGATCATACGGAGGTCATTAGGCTGTTGTTTGTTGTTGCTGTAGTGGTATGATAGGGGTAGTGATTTTCCCATGAGAGCTGAGGGTCGGTCACACAATGATTTGGTGCGGTGGCTCATGTCTGTAATCTTAGCACTTTGGTAGGCTGAGGCGAGAGGATTGCGTGAGCACAGGGGTTCAAGACCAGCCTGGGCAACTTGGTGAGACCTTGTCTCCGCAGTAATTTTTAAAAAACAATTATCTGGATGTGGTAGCATATGCCTGTAGTTCCAGCTACTTGGAAGGCTGAGGCGGTAGGATCGCCTGAGCCCAGCAGGTTGAGGTTGCTGTAGTCATAAGTGAGCCACTGCATTCCAGTCTGGCAATAGAGTTTGATTCCAACTCAATAAATAAATAAATGAATAAATAAATAAATAAACAAAAAACCATTTTAAAATGCATTTTAAAAGAATGTTGTTGGCTTGAAATTTGAAGTAGCCATGGCAGCAAAAAGAAGTGGAAAATGTTTTTAAATATTTAGGATATAGAAGTGACAAGATTTTGTAGTGATTAGATGTAGTGAGTAGGAAAAGGTAAGAATGCCTCAGACTGAGCATGCTTAAAGTTCCTGTTTCAGTGAGTGCATCAGCATCCTAGCACAGAGTAGGCATTCGTTGATTGCCTTTGGAGTGAATGAATAGAGAGTATCATGAATGGCGTCAAAATGTGGCTAATAGTCACCAGGTCTTGCCAAATAGCCAGCCGTAAAATCACACTTAAGGTTAGCTCAGCAGATGTCCAGCACCTTCTAATTTTCCAGAACATTTGGGAAATCATCAGGTCTCAGTATCATCCAGAAGAACACCCACCATGACATCAGCCACTCCTTGTCTAGAACCTGCAGGTATGGCAAAGGCTGGGCTTTTTCAAGAGCCCCTTACCCTGTAAATCTTTACACGGGGTAGTGGCATGTACAGCCCATATGAGCAGAGGGGATGCTTGGCGCAGAAAGAGGATTACAGTGGTGACTAACTGATGAATTTATGCTCAGTTTGCCTCCAATCAGAAAGACTGTTTCCACCAAAGAGGTTTATTAACAAAAGGGCCCCCCTTTCCAGCACTGGCAAGCAGAAAACACAGCTACCAGAAACATCACAGATACCATGAGGGATCAGTTGGGCTATTTTACTGCCATTCCCTGGCTTGACAAGCAGAGATACAGAACTAGTTGTGGTTCTTGATACAGATGTCAAAACAAGGAAGTCATCTGTAAATCCACACTTCCAAGAAATAAAGAACTAGATGGGGCACACTAAACAAGCCTCTGGACTCAACCACCCCAGTGAACATTCCCTTCATTACACCGGTTATGAGATAAAGCACAACTTTAAGTATTGTGCTAAATAACCCTACTTACCTCTCCTGGTTGTTGTGAAAACTATAGTATTTTGCTTAACACATCGTCGTCATTATCATTATTACTAGTTCCTTAACAAGGAAGAACTGAAAGTTGACACCACAATGTTAGTCCATAGTGTCTATAATTCTTCTTTGCTTTTACAGTTAAATGAATGTCAAATAAACTGTATGTAATTTTTACTACAGCATGCCCTGAAAAGGGGAAAACCAAGCTAAGAAGAAACTCCAAAATACTGCTGTATTGGAGTGGATTATTGAAGTGTTTCTAAAATATGAGAGCTTAAGTTTTCTTTTATTTTGTTTTCAATGATTGAGTACACAATCACCCAACTCTTTTATCATGAGATTTTTGCTAGGCTTTGTTATGTGCATTTAACACATAACACCTTAGGCAATTATCTGGTTAAATCTTTAATAGTAAAGTATCCCCAAAAGCATTCTTCAGTAAATGCATTGAATGAAAGTCATTTCCAGTTTTCCGGGCAGTTAGAAGTATTAATAGGTTTTTCAGAGTTGTCTTCAGAACAGAAAGAGCACTTCCTAGCCTAACTTACCCAATGCCCGACTCTGCCACTCCCTAGGCAGTCTTGCTCCAGATGGGGCAGACAAAGGGTAAAATCTGGGCAGAGAAGATTAGTGGATATGAGAATGAAAGAAGCGCTGCAAGGTCTTGCCGACAGCCGAGTTCCACTTTTCACTCGACCGCCGAGCAAAGTGGGGCACGGAGTGGGGAGACATCAAGTCGGTGACAGATCCAGGGCTGGAAAGTAGACCGACTTTGAAACAATGTATACTGGGCGTCAGTCCCAACGCGAGCTTGTTACAGCTCTTCCAGCTCTTCCTGAGCGCTAGGCCCATGTGGCCCCACGCTGATCTCCGGACGGATTCTGTCGCGCAACTGGCACAAACGGTGACGACAGCCCTGCGGCAAGGCAGGAGTGGCCTTTTCCTCCACCAGGGTAGAGGTGAGTACCACCGCCCTAGGACAGAACAGCCGGTGTGGCAGCCGTCTCCTCCCGCTGCGCCAGGCCTGAAAGCTAGCGCCTGTGCAAACCCATCCGTAGCACCCATCCAGGAGCCCCCCTCCCCAACCCACGGGACAGGACCCACCTGTGCTGGAGGTCGTGACTCTCAACTCCGCAGAGTGAGCGAAATTCCAAGCAAGGATGGTCTCGGAGCCAGCCTTTCACCCGTGTTTTGCTGTTTGACCCCGAAACTGTCGGCCCCGCTCTCCCCTCCCCCAGACCGCTCAGGCCGGCGGAGAGCCTGGAAGCCCCGCCCCGCTTCTTCCGGCCGTGCGGGGTGGGTGATTCGCGCCCCGGGGGCCTTGCCGCTGCGAGGGCGTCCTAGAGTTTCAGATCCAACAATACTGGGTCAGGGCGCTGTAGTCAGTCGACTTCAGTGAACAGATTTGAAGCCATGGGCTCAGGGATGAGAAAAGACGGGCCCGTAAAGCTGTGCTGCGGGTAAAACCTGGGTCGCCTGCCTACCATTTCATTGCTCCTCCCGAATTCCCCCACTATGCTTCTGTTTATGGTGGCTTATCGAGGTTTGCTAGAACTAAAATTCTTCTACTACCTTTCCACCACTTTCTTGAACTTACGGGCGTCACATACCACTCACTACTGGACTCCCATAGGTTCAGTTGAGCGTCTTGAATCTAGGGTCCAGGTACAGTGCAAAATACAATGAGCAATAAAAAGGACTATGCCATTAGGAATGAACACCTTATGCAGGTAAAATTTTAAGAAAAATATGTATTCCAAAGAAGGACCAAAAAATCCAGGGCCAAGAAAAAACTTGAGGGCAAGTACAGACAAAAAAATATAAGATATACATATGAAAATGGGAAATTGTGCAGTATTATACTTACTTGAGATTTAAAGTTTTAGTTTAATGTCAAAAAGGTAGTAAAGGAAATTATTTGTCAAAGTCAGGAGCAACAGAAGAAGAAAAAACCTCCACAACTTTGCCATGGAATGATTTCCGCCACAGATGCTCTCACTTCCTCTTGTTTATTTGTAAAACAGCTACTGATTATTTTTTATTCAATTTAGCAATTCCCTACTCTGTGAAACCTTCCTAGATAAAATGTATATTCTTTTCCCTGAGTCCAGTATGCTCAATGGATGCAGTACAGGCCTCAAGTACACCACTTATTCTGGATTATAATTATTCTTTCTGCATGTCTGTATCCACCAATGAACAAGTAGCTTCTTGAGAGCATAAAACATGTATTTTTTATATTTATTTTTCAAGCCACTAGCACAGAGTCTAACATTTCTATGTTTTTAATAAATATGTGTTGAAAATTGTCTAGAACCAGTGAATAGACAAGCAAAATGCCTTATCCACAGTGTGAGTTAATATGAAAAGGAAAAGCTAAATAAGATAAGAGTCTAGATTTTGTCTGGCTAGTATTCATTCATGCAACAAGCAATGAGTTCCTACCATATGCCGGGCACTATACTAAGCTCTGCGTGTAAAATGATGAAAACCAGATATAGTCCATGTCCTTATGCTCTATGCCTTTAAGTTTAAAGAACAAATAGGAGTTGGCCAGGCAAATGGGAAAAGGAAGAAAATCCAGACGAAAAAGCATGATCAAAAATCCTTTAATAGGAATATCATGACAGTAGCAATTAGAGTGCATGAGCTCAGTAAAGGTAAGTTGAAATCAACAAACAGAAAGTATCCAGAAAGACAAGTGGTTGATAGAAAATACCTGTTTGTTTGAGTCACGAAAAGAAACCAGTTGCCTAGGTAATAGTAACCAACATTTACTAAACCTGGACTGTATTCCAAACACCCGGCTAAGTGTTTTATAAGAAACATTTAAGGTTGGTGATATTATTATTTCTATTTTAAGGATAAAGCAACTGAGGCACAAATAGGTTAAGCAGTTTCACTAGGCTCACACAGTAAAGTTTTAGAGCTGGGATTCAAACCTAGGGAATCTGGCTCCAGACCCTAGGGCAGGAGCTGTAAAAAAGCACAAGTAAAAAATGACAGAACTCTTTCACAAAATATGTTCATTGGTCCTAGATATTTGGTATATATAAGAAACAATACCCTGAACTCAAACATTAATGCTTTAGATGTAAGATATGGCATAGACATCGGTTAATATTAGCAGTGGTAGTGGTGCCTTTGTTGTGTGATACCATCAAGCAGCAGTGATCTTAACATAAGGCATCAGCAACAAGCCAGAGCAAAAGGAGGAAAAAAAAGTGGTAGATGCCCTGAGTGCTACTTTGCAGAGCACTGATGAGACTTTAGACAAAGGACTTCATTTCTCTGACTCTCAATTTCTTATTTCACAAATGGGCATAATAATAGCATCTCTCACAAGGCTATAATGATTAAATAAGACAGTGTGTGTAAAGCATATGGCCATGCCTGGCACCTAAGGGATGAGTATTATCTGCTATGGTGATGATGATGTTAGTAACTAACTGTTTTAATTGTTTACTTGTTTGTTTCCCTTAGGGTATGTGTGTGTGTGTGTAACATCTCACACAGTGTATAGCACAGAGAGGAACTTAATATTTTTGAAGTGAATGAATTAATGACTGAATAACAAGCAATAGGTACAAATGTAATAGATTAAAAAAAAAAAAAAGCAATAGTATCTGAGTCCTTTTATGTTCCAGCCACAGCCTTCCTTCTGTTCCTAGAACACTCCAAGCTTGTTACTGTTCTGATTCTGAAATATAACCTGCTCATTCATTTGCCCCGGTCTGTTCTGCTAACATTCAAGACCAGGGTTTGGCTTTTTTTTTTCTTCTGTAAAGGGTCAGAATAGTAAATGTTTTTGGTTTTATGAGTCACATACAGTATCTCTCTCCAGCTACTCAATTCTACCTTCACAGAGCAAAAGCAGTTACAGACAATACATAAATGAATGAGTGTAGATGTGTTCCAGTAAAAAGCTTATTTACAAAAACAGGTAGGAGGCAGGATTTGGCCTGTGGGCTATAATTTTTCAACCCCTTCTCTAAGCCAAATCACTACCATCACAGACTATTGGTATTGAATGATGTGTGGGAGCCATCATCTTTGGCTAATATCTATATCTTGGTTTTATCAGCATCTTAATGAAGTCTTAACGCTCTCTAATCTTATTCATAACCTTAGAAGTTCTTGAGAAGCGGTGGTTAAAACTATGTATTAATTTTGATTTGTTAAAGATAGTTTTTAAAAGAGCCAACTTCTAGTGATCTTTGAAAGGGTTAAAAATATAGGAAAGAAAGAATCAAGATTTGTAATAAAAATAATGGCTTCTAGCTAGAAAATAAATATTCTGGATACAGTGTAATGTTGAATTTGGCTGAGGCTTTGGTCTATGACAACAAGTCTGCTATGTACTCCACAGAGAAATAAATAAATGCTGAAGCTTTTTAGAAATCATTTAGGCCATGCAAAATTTTTCTCATTTACTCATGGACAAAAATTTAGTGAAAGCTGAAAAGTGTATTAATTTGTTTTGGGGGATATGAACATTTCTGTTTCTAAAAAGGAATATGATTCAGCATAAACTCAGTAGCCTATATAATTAGTTTTGCAGTAAAGAGGTATTAGTTAGGACTCATTAGTTGAACGTGACAAAAAGCTACCTGAAACTAGCAAAAGGGAGATAATGCGGCGTCTCACAAAATTCAAGAATTGAAACAATGAAAATTTTTAAAGGGCAAGGTACAGTTCCCCTCAAGAATGGTTAAAACCAAGGATTCAAATGACTTCAATCAAAACTCTATCATTTAAAAATCTCTATTTCCTCTCTTTCTCTCCTTACCCACCCTCAAGATCTTTTTTTTTCTCAAGTCCATGTAACAGTAAGTAGGATTACTGACACCTTTCTAGATTACCATATTATAGATTCAACCACTAGAGAGAGACACTAAGCCAGAACATGTTCTCTGAAAATCAGGTCTATTGTGGTTGATGTCTTGGAAAATAAAGAATGGAACGATCAGGAGTAGGCAGACCACAATGCAGGCCTGACACTTATTAAAAGAGAGGAAAGGAAGAGGAATGAATAAAAAGTGTCTCAGATTTCAGTACAGCACTAATGAAGTCTCAACCACCTCAACTAGGAGCTCCAGAGCAAAGATTGCTGATAAGAAGATTCCCACATTGGCCCCAGTATCCATCTCATGCTGAGAAATTGGCTGGAGATGCCTGGGAGGGGAATGTCCTTAGATCAAATGATGCAAAGATATTCCAAAAGTGCTTCAGCTGGTGGCTGTTAGCTGACCACATCTCACAGTAGATTTTCTATAGAAAGATCCGAGAGGCACTCCCGTGGCTTCCACAGACACTAAGTTTTCATATCCATAAATCTAGGGAGGGATTCATTGACAAAGTTTGACCCTAGTGCCCATCTAAGACCAATAAACTAGCTAGGTGAGCAATGTCATATAATATTAAATGATAGCTTTCTCAGTTTGCCTGAGACTGAGAGATTTCCTGGTATGTGCTAAAACCACAAGAGTCCAGGGCAAACTGGGATAGTTGGTTATTCTAGTGGTACTTATGTTAAAAGGGGTGGGAGGGACAGTTAAGACAACCCTATAGGAACCTACTATACAAAAATTATATTTTATTGCATTTTATGGAGAACATTCTATGTTAAAGTGATTTTATTGGATTAGGAGAATTTATGAAGGCCTCGGGACTATTCCCTTAAAAATGCCAAAGGTTTCACACTTTACTTCTTGTTTGTTGACTGTCTTATGAATGTATACATGCTTCCTCCATCTAGAATGCTTCTCTCGCTGACACCTCCTTCCTCTCACCCTTGTCCTCACTGTTAAAGAGAAATGCCTCTTGTCCATTTCTTTGGTTTCCACAAGGAATGATTTTTTTTTCTAAATGGAGATTAAATCATGTAATGAATGCCAAGCACCAATCATAGGTCACTGCATAAAGTAGGGGCTTGTATCAGCCAGGGTTTCTAGTTGCATGCAACAGAAACTGAATTTGGCTGATTTAAGCAGAAAAAATAAGTTTAATAAAACTATGTTGGAAATGACATTAGACCAGCAGTCCTGCTGTCACAAAAATTACAAAATTGCATAAAATATGCAAGGAAACTTTCTAGATATTGACCAATAGCTGGCACATGATTATGATCCCCAGGAAAAGATAAATTAAGTCCCAAGATTGCCCCAGTTCTTTGCCTGGTGGCAATTTTTTGACCCCAATATCAAGAGGTAGGTTGCAAGCTGAGCACAGCACTCTCATTGAACTGAAGAGGCAAAGATCAGAGTTCAGGGTAGCTGAAGTAGCTGAAATCTGTGGAGCAAGGCATTAGAGAAGACAAAGCTGTGTACATATGTCTTGGGGTTTCCAAGAAAACTTTTTAAAAAGAAGAGTTATAGACTGTACACTTCTTAGTTTCAAGACTTACTATAAAACTACACTTATTAAAACAGTGTGATATTGATATAAGAAATAACAAATAAGTAAATGGAATAGATCAGAATCTAGTAATAGACCTACACATATATGATCATGTATTGCTTTGGTTTTAACTTTTTATTTTAAAATAATTATAAATTTACAGGAAGTTGCAAGAGTACAGGGAGACCTTGTGTACCCTTTATGCAGTTTCCCCTGATGGTTAAATCTTTAATAACTCCAGTACAATATCAGTCCGGAAACTGACATTGATACAATCCACAGAGCTTATTCAGATTTCACCAGTTACGCATGTGTGTATAGTTCTATGAAATGTTATCATATGTGTAATTTTGCATAATGACCACTACAGTTAAGATACAGAACATTTCCATTATCACAAGCTCCCTCATGTTGCCCTTTTATAGCCACACCAGCTCCCAACCCTTTCTCCTCCCCAGCACCTGGCAATCACTAATATAATCTCCATCTCTACAACTTTGTCATGTCAAGAATGCTATATAAACGGAATTGTGTAACATGTAACCATCTGGGATTGGCTTTTTCTCATTCAACTTAATTCGGTTGAGATTGATCTAAGTTGTGTGTGTTAACAGTTCATTATTTTTTATTGTTGAGTGGTATTCCATGGTATGTATGCATCAGAGTTTGTTCAATCATTTACCCACTGAAGGACATTTGAGCTGTTGTCAGTGTTTTGCTATTATTGTGAATGAAGCTTCTAGCATTCATGTGTAGTTTTTTGTGGGAACATAAGTTTTATTTTTTCTGGCTCAAATGCCTATAAATACAGTTGCTGGGTTATATGCTAGTTGCATATGTAATTTTCTACCAAACTGTCTTTCAGAGTGGCTATACCATTTTACATTCCCATCAGCTGTGTATGAGAGATCTAGTTTCTATGCAACCTTTCCAGCATTTTGTGTTGTCAGTTCTTTTTATCTTAGCTATTTAAAATTTCAGTCATTATCATATAGATCTGTGGTGATATCTTATTATGGTTTAAATTTGCCTTTCTCTGATGACTAATGATATTGAATACATTTTCATGTGCTTAGTTGCTATCTGTGTATCATCATCAGTGAAAGGTCTCTTCATGCCTTTTACCCATTTTCTTCTTGGATTGTTTGGTAATTTTTTTATGGTTGAGTTTCATGGTTGGGAACTCTTTAAGATACTAATCCTTTGTTATATATGTAGTTTACACATATTTTCTTTCACTCTGTTGCTTGTCTTTTAATCCTCTTACAAGGGTATTCCACAGAGTAAAAGTTTACAATTTTGGTGAAGTCCAATATATCAATATTTCTTTTATGAATTGTGCTTTAGATGCCAAATATTAGAAACCTATATCCCAAATATTTTCTCATGTTTTTCCAAAAGTTTTATAGTTTCATGGTTTACATTTAAGTCCATGATCTATTTTGAATGATTTTTTTTGTAAAGTATGAAATTTACGTTAAGATTTATATTTTTGCCTTTGGAAGTTCAGTTGCTCCAGGACAATTACTTGAAAGGCTGTCCTTATTCCATTGAATTGCTTTTGCACATTTGTCAATAATTAATTTTTTATTCTTGTGTGGGTTTATTCCTGTTTTTAAAGTCAAGACAGCAAGGTATTGACAGAATCTTTCTGTCAATACCTTGCTGTCTTGACTGCTTCAATTAATTTTGTATAAAGTCACCAGTTCCATTAAATAGAGAAAAAAAGTCTCTGAAACTACTGAATATTGAAGAAAATTAACCTCAAACCCTACCTCATATCATATACAAAATTCATTTTTGGATGAACTGTAAGCCTAAACATAAATGCTAAAACTATGAAGTAAGGAAGAAAACATGGGAGAATATCTTCATGATCTTGCATTAGGCAATTATTTCTCAGAACAGAAAAAAAATCAGTAACTATAAAAAGAAAAATGCTAAATCAAACTTTATCAACATTAAAAATGTCTGCACATCAAAAACGTCATGAAAATGGAAACATAAGCCACAGACTAGAGAGAAAATATTCATAATATATCTTACAAAAGTCAGGTATCTGTAATGCATATAGAGCTCTTAATATCAAAAATCAAAATACAAACACAATTAGAAATAGGCAGAAGACTTAAACATGCACTTTACAAAAAAAGATTTTGAATGTTCAATAAACAAATGAAAAGATGTTCAACATCATTTACTTTGGAACTGAAGGAAAGCAAAATCACAAAGATGAAACACTTCATACAAACTAAAATATATAGCATTTAAAAGAATGATACTAGCAAGTGTTGATGAGACTGGGGAGCATTTTGAGTTCTCATACATTACTGATGGCAAAATTAAATAGCTCAATTGCTTTAAAAAACTGGTTAACCGATTCTTTTAAAATAGTTAAATATACACTTTCCCCATGACTAAGCAATACCACTCCCAAGTATTTACCCAAGTTAAATTAACATGTATACTCATACAAAGTCTTCTACACAAAATTTTACAGCAGCTTTAATTTGCCCCAAATGGTGAACTATTCAAAACAGGCAAGTGGATAATAAACAAACTGTATATTCATAAAATAGAATACTATAATACACATATAAAAGAAATGGATTACTCAAAAGCAACACACAGAATGAATCTCAAACTATGCTCAGCTAAAGGAGCTAGAAATAAATGCATACTGAATGCATACTGTATGACTCAATTTATGTGAGATTCTAGAAATTTCAAAAACTAACTATAACAATACTACAAAAGAGGGATCGACAATAGTGGGACGCTACTGGGGGTGGGGGCACATAACATCACTAAAGGTACCTGATCCTAAACCAGGGGAAATGAGGACCAGTGGGAGGCCCAAACTTCACCTGTACATAGTCTACTTATGTACCTAAATCTGACTTGTACCCCACACCTTTAAAATAAAATAAAGAGGAAAAGAAGAAAGTAGAAAAATTATTTCCTGGGGGTAGAGGAGTTGTGTGTTTACCAAAAAGAGGAATGACAGAACTCTTTGGTGTGATGATAAAGTTCTATATCTTGATTGTGTCGTTGGTTACAAAGTGTGTACATTTGTTAAAACTCCTTGACCTGTATGGTTAAGATCAATATATTTGGGCAAACCCTTCAGGTCCTCTCCCACTGTGGGAGCTTTTCTGTCCTCTCAATAAATCCTGCTTTCTAAAAAAAAAAAAAAAAAAAAGATCAATACATTTAACCGTATAATAAAAATTAAGTTGGAAAAAAGGATATTTGCTAGCTAATAGAATCACCAGGAAGCATGAATAACCAGGCATGGAGCTAGGTTCCCAGGACCAACAACCAAAAGTTCACTGCACAACTGGTGTGATGAGGAAAGCCTTTTTGCTACCACAAAGGGCTAAATACTACTATTTATATCACTGCCACTTCTACAACAGAAACTCAACTTTACTACAGCCAGTAATGTTGATGGCTGCCACTTCTATACTGGAAACTTAATCTGGTATCTATTATTGCTGCTCACAGAGAGAGCATGAGTACAAGAACATGCATGAACAGCTAAGTTTTGTGATCAAGTTCTGTTACTATCATTATCTTCAATTTAGTTATTCTTCTTATATTATGTGATTCTGAATAGTTTTTAACCTTTGTTTTAGCAGACATTTCATTCATGCCTTGTATTATAAATGGCTTAAACCCATTTTGAATTTAAGTCAAAAATGCATAAAACAATGAAATATATTCTAGTCTCCAAACAATATTAATTCTTTTCATATTGCTTATTACTTTCTTTCCAGTCTCACTGCTCATGAGGCAAGGACCCTAGGCTCTGGAGTCTGATAAACCTAGGTTTTTACACTGGTTCCTTTGCATTGTCTTCTGAACCCTCCTTGGATTTTCCTTTGTTTTACCACTCCCCCTCTTCTATGAATTTTCTTTTCCCTAGATTAGACATTCACTTTTGCTTCATCTGTTTTACATTAAATGAGTTGGGACTGTCATCACATGCCAAAAGGAAAAATTGTATCTTCAAGACTCTGTAGACCAAGTTCCTGAATGGTGTCCTCTCTACTCTGGGTGTCAAGATGATATCAGTGAAGGTTCTCTCATTCCAGTATGATCAAAGATTTATTACCAGCAGTGCTTGAACCAACTTCTCTAGTATGACTGACCTCCTGGATATAAGACTCAATGCCTCTGGGCCTCCAAAGCAGCTCAAGGCATTCAGGGGACTCTTCATTTATACCCCATCTTATCCCACATCTATGCATCTGAGAAAGGGACCTTTCCAACAGAGCAGTTCAGGAGACCCCCACATTGGTGACAGGGTGCCCTGTCCATACTTTCACTACAAACTCACAGCAGCCAAAAGCCATCCCTAAAGGGCAGGTGGGCTGTCCCCACTATCAAGTCAGTATCTATGGAGTATAGAGTCACCCACTCCAGCAGGCATTAGGGACAATAGACTCCATGCAGAAGCAACAACAAACTAATACCTGTGCTTAGCAGAGTCTGAAAAACCCTCACTCTGCACTTTTCATGCTTTAAAGTCAGACTATTAGGTCTATGAAGTACATGTGATGTAAAGTCACATGTAAAGTCACAATAACCTTCTGAGAACTAACAACAAATGGTAACGTTGCTGCTTTTAGAAAATAGGTTCAGCCGGGCTCAGTGGCTCAGCCTGTAATCCCACGCCTTTGGGAGGCTGAGGTGAGTGGATTGCCTGAGCTGCGGGTTCGAGACCCACCTGGGCAACTTGGTGAAACCTCATCTCTACAATAAATCAAAAATTAGCTGGGCGTGGTAGCGCGCGCCTGTAGTTCCAGCTACTTGGAAGGCTGAGGTGGAAGGATCGCCGGAGCCCAGCAGGTCGAGGCCGGGAGCGTGTCACTGTCCCCCAGCCTGGGCGACAGAGTGAGACTCCAACTCAAAAAAAAAAAAAAAAGAAAATAGGTTCTAGTGGCCCTAGGGCATGTTTTGTCCATGAAGGATTGTGAGTAATGGAAGCAAAATCACTACCTGCAATTGGAGTGGGAACTCCATGCTGTAAAACCAGTGTTAACCAGACATCCTACATCTGTATAGTTTGTCTTAATTAGACTTTAAGTTCTATAATTCACTGTCTCAGGAACTTATTCTGGCTATATTCCTCAACTTTGCCATGATCTTAATATTTTTACCGTGTTGACAGTCAGCCCCAACTTTATTCTGTAATGTAATCCAGATAGGATCCTATCTATTTTGGCCATGTCTGCTAACTAGAAAAAAAAGTGGAGATGACTAGGGCATGACTTCTCACTGCAGGCAGAAAGTGCTGCAGTTCTTGCAGAAAGTAGTACTTATACAAATGTATATAAATCAGGAACTAGAAGAGGCAGAAACAATAATGTGGATCATCACAATGTCCTAGAAATTACCTTCATGGATTGAGTTGGAACACCCATACACTTCCAGGGTTCCCTCTTGAAGTTACTTCATATTTAAGAGACAGAAGTCTCTCAAATTTTTAAATTATTGATAGCATTTTTAAATAGTACCTCTTCAGTCAAGAAGAGCAACAGTTGACTAAAATTTGGTCTGATTGATGGCCTACATTTAATGAGGATGAGATGCTAGAACTTTCATGACATAATGTATAGGAAACAATACAAAAACTTAGGGAGACAGGAATGATGGAGTGAATTTATCATATGTGAGTTTTACATTCAACACACACACACACACACACACACACACACACACACACACACACACACACTGCATCCTCTATGATTACCCAGAGAGCATTCCCTTCTTTAATAATAAAGCATTCTAAAACTTGGAAGCATCAAAAAACATTTATTTAGATCACAGATTTATGGATTGACCTGGTGATTCTGCTGTTCTGGGCTAGGCTCAGCTTACTTTGGCCAGACTCATTCATGCTTAATGACATCAGCCAGCAGGTCATCTGGGGACTGGCTGGTCTTGGAAAATCTCAGCTTAAGTGGCTCATCTCTGTTCCCCATTGGCTTCTGCTGGCTTAAGCTTGTTTATATGCTATCTGAAACAATTGAGATTCCAAAAGAGAAAGTGAAAGTGTGCAAGGTCTCTTGAGGCCTGGGCTTAAAACTGGTGCAATGTCACTTCCATCACATTCTATTGATCAAGGCATGTCACAAGGCCAGACTAGATTCAAGGCATGAGGAAATATATTCCATCTCTTGATAGGAGGATATCACCACAGAGCAAAGGAACATGGACACAACGGAGGAGAGAAGAATTGTAGCCATCTATTCAATCTACTACAATCAGTGTCCTTGAAAAGTTCAGTGGTAGTTGTTTTGTGTAGGCTAGGCATGACAGTGGGACGTTTCAACACTGAGATTAGCACCCTGATTTCAATCAATATGATGGTATCTCTGAACAGCGGAGGCCAACTGTCAGTTCTTAACTACGAGAGAGGAAATGAGAGTAGGTACTATAATTTGAAATGAGGACAGGGTGATCATCACAATGTTTTGGTCCTCAGGGATCTTTGATGGCAGCTAATTTATTGCAGTGTCCTTAGGAATGAAATAGATGGGTAGATTACTAAAATGATACTTAAGCTAAATAACATGAAAACTCTAGGTCTGATAGAAACTTGACTTGAATCACTAACATAGAAATTCATGGCCTCTCAAATCCAGTTCTAAGACCTAAGAAGTTCTTAGAACTGGAGCTGTGTGGTTGAAGGCAAGGATAGGCCCCCTTGAAGAAACCTTTCCCAAAGGGACCTACAGCCATTTACCATGGTAACAGCATGGGGAAAAAAAAATAACCAGGTCTTTTGGGGGATATTAATGCTAGCTCTGAATTGGTGTCAATTTCTGAGGATCCACATTATTACATTCGTTCATGAGCTTAAAAGTGGGCTTATTGTGGTAAGATGATAAGTGGAGTTTATACCTATGTTTGAATCACAGTGGCCAAGTAAGTCAGATCATCTACCCAATGGTTATTTCCCCAAGTTCTTGAATGAATAATTAGAGGAGACATATTCAGACAGTGACACAATCTCCATATTTGCTCTCTGATCCATGAAATGAGAGCTGTTTTTGTAGGAGGAGCTGAGTATAAGCCTTGAGAATTCCCCTTAGTACAAAGATAGTAAACCAAAAGAAAAACTTAATGCCTGTGGAAACTGTAGGGACTAGCGACACCATCACAGACTTAAAAGAAGGAGGAATACTGATATATATTATGTCCCTATTTAGCCCTCCTGTTTGGGCTATGCAGAAATATAATGGATCTTAAAAAATGACTGTGGACTATTGAAACTTCATCAGGTGGTGACAGATGCTGTGCCAGAGGTACTTTATTTACTAGAAAAAATTAACTCATCTCTTTACCCCTTGTATGTAACTATTGACTTAGAACATTTTTTTTTCTTTACAAAAACTTACAAGGACCACAAAATCCAGTTAGTTTTACCTGAGGTGCTAACAGTACACCTTCACAACATCTTCATGGCTATATCAACTCTCTTGCTGTCTGCTGTAACATAGTCCACAAATACATTGACTCTCTTGGTGTTCCACTACAAAATATTATGCTGGTCCACTACATTTATGGCATTACAATGATTGTACCATTACAATGATAAGGAGGGAATATCAAAGACTTTAGATATGTTAGTAAGACATGAGAACCAGAGAATGGTAGACAAATCCCACAACAATTCAGAACCTGCCCCCTCAGTAAAGGTCCAAAAGTTAGGAGCATTTTGAGATATCTTCTCACATACCTTACCTGGATATTGTTATTGTGGTTAACCTGCCAAGAGAAGAGAGGAACACTTAGCTCTATACCTTGGAGGGGACAAACCATCCATCTGGTGACAAATTAACCATATAGGATTGCTTCTACCAAGGAGAGATAAGTAATTTGTCCTCACTGGAATAGACATTTACGCTGAGTTGGATTCACTATACTACTTCTGCCAGCTCTATCATGTGTGGACTTGTGGAATGTCTTATTTATCATCATGATATTCTGATGACATTGATTCTGAATAAGGAACTAATTTTACAGCAAATGAAGCACAGAAATAGGCTCATGTCATGGACTTCATTTGTCTTACCATATATAACATCACCCAGAAGCAGCTGGGCTGATTGAAAAATGGATAAGTTGCTGAATATTCAATTGTGGCACCAAGTGGGAGACAGCACCTAAATTGTTGTGCCTAGGAATCAAGGGATCAAAGTTGAACTGGCTTCCCAATAACTCCATTGCAGAATTTTGGTTCTTGTCCTGGTAACTTTCAGCTCTACTGGCTTAGAGATTTTATTTACCAAATGAGGAATGCTTTAATCAGAGGACACAATGTTTCTAATGAATTAGAAGTTGAGACTGCCACTTGCTATTGGCTATTTGGAGGTCTTTATGCCACTGAATCAACTGTCAGGAAAAGAGGTTATTCTACAGGCTGTAGTGATTGATCCTGGTCTCCAAAGGAAATTAGGTTGCTTTCACACAATGGGGTCAGAAAGAACTATAGCTGGCACTTTAGAAATTCTCTGGGGCACCTCTTATTATTTCTATGCTGAATATTAAAGGTTAATTGAAAGCTACATCAAACAGAAAATAGGCAAGATCTTTAAGGATTCAAACCTTTCAGGAATAAAGCAATAGGTCTCCCTACCAGGTTACACAAAATGGGGCAGAATTAGTGGAAGAAGGATATTTTATATATTAACTACAGCCTCAAAACTAGAGAGTGTATATATAGAGATGCGACAGTTTCTTCCTTGTTATTATATATATATGGGGGGAGGGAGAGAGAGAGAGGCTAATTTCTTTTTATGTGTCCTCTTTTCCTTTGGTATTTTGTATAAAGGTTGTTTTTGGAAATTAACTTTACAATTTAGTCTTTAGGTAGCAGAATTTTCAGATGAGATTACAACTGAATTTGAGGAGAAATCAACATAGTTCAGAGACAAGTACAATGACTACTGGGACTTTGTCACTTCTCATTTTGGGGAGACTGTGAGAGTGTTTTTTGTTTGTATGAAGGATGGTTAAATCCTACTAATTAAAATTAATACCACTGAAATATAAGGTGTTATTTTTGTTGGTATATGGAGGTAAAAAGGGTACGTATGAATGCTTAGTAGCCAAATGGCTGTACTGTGCTGGTTATTAAGAAATTGTCTCTGAGATTCAGGCCCACACCATGTGTTATGCTCTGTGATGTTGGAGCTCAGATTCTGCAAATCACGTTTATAATCTGCCTGCTAGTTCTCTGGTTGGTTTGCCAATAGAGGGTATTCCTGACAGTATAAGCGACTGAATCCAGTTTGCAGTTTTGCTAACATTTCCAGAACCAGCCTTATTGCACTCCCTCAGATAGTCCACCACCAGCTGGCAGTAACCCCTCCTCAGAAATCTTCCATTGGAAGACCCTTCTCTGCACTCAGATATGAGTATCATCAAGCCTATTCTTTCTCCTCAGAAGTCTACATTTCACATTTGCAGGACCTCTCCTCCAAGCTTCTATGATTTAATAATTTCAAACTCTTCTATTACTATATTCTTAATACCTTATTGTTCTCTTTTTGCTTTTTTGCTTTCTAATGCCTGGTTAATAATTCCTTATGTTAATTTCTTCTACTAAAACAATCAGTGTGTTTTCGGTTTCCTGGATGGACTCTGAATAATACAAGCAATTTATCGGCACACCAGCAGTGTATAAGTTTGTTCTTATTCCACAAACTTGATGACAGAAGGGGTTGTAATTTTTAAAAATTAAATCTTAGCCATTTTGTGAGTGTGTAAGGTGTTCCATTGGATTTTAATTTAAAATTTCCAGATGATGAATAAGGTTACATTTTTAATTTTTTTAGTGGCCATTTGGATGCCCTTTTCTTGCGCAGTGTCTGTGTTTCTTATTGGTTTCCTTTGTTTGCTTTTCTTTTTTTATTTTTATTTTAAAGATGTGGGATACAATTCAGGGTTAGGTATATAAAAGGTCATTGTACAGGTAAAGTTTGGGCCCCACTTTGATCCCCACTTCACCTGTTTTGAGATCAGGTATCCTTATTGATGTTGTGTGCCCCCTTCCCCTGGCAGTTTCTCACTACTGCCAATCCCTTTCTTATAGTATTATGATAATTGTTCAGGGTTCACTTATGAGTGAGAACATGTGGTACTCAGTTCTTTGTTTCAGTGATAGATCACTGAGTATTGCAGACTCTAAGTTCATCCAAGTTGCTGCGAAGTTCATAATTTTGTCCTTTTTTATGGCTGCATAATATTCATTCGTGTATATGTACCACAGTTTTTGTTTTTGAGTTGGAGTCTCACTCTGTCGCCCAGGTTAGAGTGCAGTGGCATGTTCATGGCCACCCCAGCGTCAACCTGCTGGGCTCCGGCGAGTCTTCCACCTCAGCTATCCAAGTAGCCATAACTACAGGTGCGTGCTAACACACACAGCTAATATTTTGATTTACTATAGAGATGCGGTCTCGCCAAGTTGCCCAGGCTGTTCTTGAACCTGTGGGCTCAGGCAATTCCCTCATCTCAGCCTCCCAAAGTGCTGGGATCACAGGTTTGAGCCACAGCGCCCGGCCACCACAGTTTTTTAAATCCAGTTCACTTCCGATGGGCAGCATGATTGGTTCCATATTTTTGCTCTTGTGCTGCAATAAACATATGTGTGCAGGAGATTGCTGGGTTGTATGGAAGGTTGATTTTTAGATCTTTTAGAAATTGCCACACTGTTTTCCACAGAGGTTGTACTAGTTTACACTCCTCTCAACAATGTAGAAGTGTTTTCCCCACCTCCTCTCCAGCATCTGTTGTTTTTTGAGTTATTGAGGATAGCTGGCCTGACTTGAGTTAAGTGGTATCTCAGTGTCGTTTTAATTTGAATTTCTTTGATGATTAGCGAGGCTGAACATTTTTTCATGTATCTGTTGGCTGCTCATATGTGGTCTTTTGAGAAGTGTCTACTCATATCTTTTACTCACTTTGTAATAGAGCTGTTTGTTTTTTTATCTTTTTGACATTTGAGTTCTTTGTAGATCCTAGCTGTTAGGGCTTTGTCAGATATACTGTTGACAAATATTTTTTCCCAGTCTGTGAGCTGTCTCCCCACTCTCTTGATGGTTTCTTTGGCTTTGCAGTAGCTTTTCAGTTTGATGAGGTCCCACTTGTCTATCTTATCTCTTCTTATTATAATTTTTTAAATATATGTATTCTAGATATAAACACTTTTCTACTGCATGTGCAGTGAAACTATTCTCTCACTTTGGTTTACCTTTCATTCTCTTAATGGTGTTTTTAATGGAGAAAAATAATTTGTTAATTTTAATGTAATCCAATTTAACAATCTTATCCTTTCTGAATAATTCTTTTTATGTTCTGTTTAAGAAATCATTCACCACCTCATGGCCATGGCAGTCCTTTCTTATATTCTAAAAGCTTTATTGTTTTGTGTTTCACCTTTAGATATGCAATGTAGCTATAATTGTTTCCTTGTTTATTTAGTGGGATAAAAAGTAAAGCCCATTTTATTTTTTTTCCAAGTGGACATTCCATTGATCTAGTACCATTTGTTGAAAAGATAAACCTTTCCCTACTGCTCTTTATTGCTATCTTTATAATAAATTTGGTATTCATATATGTGTGGGCCTATTTCTGGACTCTGCATTCCATTCTGGTGGACTTTTTTTGTCTATTCTTGCACCTAACCCCAAATCTTAAACTAGCTTTATCATATTTCTTACTATTCCATATTCCACCTTGTCCTTCGAGTATAATTTGGCCATGTGCATTTCTATACAAAAAGCCAGCTTGCCAAGAAACAAAATAAGTCTGGAAATTTTGGTTGTTACCAAATTGAATCTGTAGATCAATTTGGGAAGAACCAGTATCTTTTTCATGTTGTATCTTTTAACCCATTGATATAATAGTGCTATATAACTTCTTATCCAGACTCACCATCTGTTTTCACCCTACGCTGTATTCCAGGAATATGGACTACATTATTGGAATTCCTTGCCCTCTGGTATCTGGTTAGGTTTGGCCAGTACCTCAGAAGGAAGTCAGAATGAGAGAGGAGGATAAGGTCAGAGTGCTTATTTCTCTGTATCTCCTTGAAAGATTGTCTTGGGCTGGCCTTAACTGAAGCTCACTTCTTATTTCTAAACAACTATCTCTACAGGACTCACTCCTTTTGAGTTCTATGATTGCTTCCTCCCTTTGTCCCTACTGGAGTAGGCTTGGTAACTGCTACTCCATTTCTTTGATCCCTAAGTCCTATAGTACTGTTAGTGTTTCCTCTACAATATCTCTATATATTTATAGATAATTACTTTGTACAAGAGGGAATCCCCTAAAATATAATTTATAAAAAATTATATAGTTATTCTTGCATGTGTAAACTTCAGTCACCCTCAGGGTACTCTCCATTTGGTGCAATATATATATCAAGATGCTTTTTCCACGGCTCAAAACAGTTTTTGAACTCATAAATGTTGATGATGTCTTTTAGTGCTTCTGCCTTTTTTGGTTTCACCTCTTCCACATCAGCAAAACATTTCCCTTTGAGGATTTTTTGCATCCTGGGAAACAAACAAACAAAAAGGTTGCTTTAGGCGAGACTGGCTGAATAGGGAGGGTGGGGCATGGGGATAGTGCTGTTTTTGGTCAAAAACTGCTAAACACTCAGCATGGTGTGGCAGGGGCGTTGTCATGGTGGAAGAACCAGTGAACCATTTGCCACAACTCAGGACGTTTGTTCTGCAAATCATAATGCAACCTTCTCAAAACTTCCAGATAAAAACTTTGGTTGACTCCCTCCATAAGATCATTCCATTTTTTGGGTCCCCCTTCATAAGCCCTCCCAAATTATCCTAATTTTAAAAATAGCTTTATTAAAGTATAATTGATACATAAAGAATTACCTATATTTAATGTGTATAATTTGATGAGCTTGGGTATATGCAAACACTCATGGTACCATCACCACAATCAATATAATAGACACATTCAACACCTCCAGTTTCCTTATGCCCCTTTGTTTTTGTGTTTGTGATGACAACACTTAACATGAGATCTGCCCTCTTAACAAGTTTTGAAGTGCACAATACCATATTGTTTACTACAGACACTATATTGCACAGAAGATTTATAGGACGTATTCACCTAACATAACTAAATCTTTATACCTTGAACAACTCTCTATTTTCCTTACCCCCCAACCACTATTGTATTCTCTGCATCTATGAGTTTGACTACTGTAAATACCCTATAAAAGTGCAACCATGCAGTATTTATTCTGTGACTGACTTTTTTCACTTACTGTAATAGCCTCTAGATTCATTCATGTTGTCACATATGACAAGATTTTCTTCCATTTTAAGGCTAAATAATATCCCATTGCATGTATACTTGCATTTCCTTAATCCATGAATCTGTAGATGGACACTTGGGCTTTTTCCATATCTTGGCTATTACGAATACTGCTATAATGTAAATGCAAGTGCAGATATCACTTCAAGATTCTTATTTCAATTCTTTTGGGTATATACTCAGAAGGGATTTGCTGGATTATATGATAGTTTTTATTTTTAACTTTTTGAAGAACTCCTTACTGTTTTTCATAGCTTCTGCATCATTTTGCATTCCCACTAAAAGTGTACAAGAGTTCCAGTTACTCCATATCCTCACTAACACTTATTATCTTTTGATTTTTAATAATCATTCTAAACAGATGTGAGGTAATAGCTCATAGTAATTTTGATTTACATTTCCCTGATAATTAATTATATTGAGCGTCTTTTCATTATCTGTTGGCTATTTGTATGTCTTCTTTGGAGAAATATCTGTTCAAGTCCTTTGCCCACTGTTTAATTGGTTATTTGTTTAAATTGCTGCATAGCTACAATGTATTTTTTAATATATTTATTTAAAAAATACACATATAAGTGGACCTACTCAGCTCAAACCTGTGTTGTACAAGGGCCAACTGTATATCCTAAATAAATCTCTTACCAGATATATAGTATGAAAATATTTTATCCCATTCCATAGGTTGCCTTTTTGTTCTGTTGATAGTTTCCTTTTCTGTACATAAATCTTTCAGTTTGGTGTGTCCCACTTGTCTATTTTTGCTTTTGTTGCCTGTGCTTTTGGTGTCATATCCAAAAAAATCATTGCCAAAACCAGTGTTAAGAATATTTTCCCCTGATATTTTCTTCTAGGAGTTTCATAGTTTCAGGACTTATGTTTAAGTTTTTAAATTCATTTTGAATTGACTTTTGTTTGGGATATAATGTAGGAATCCAATTTTATTTTTTCTTCATGTTGATATTCAGTATTTCTTGCCACCATTTCTTGAAGAGACTATCCTTCCCCCCATTATATATTCTTGGAAACTTTTTCAAACATAAGTTAACTATGTGTGCACAGATTTATTTCTCAGCTTTCTATCCTGTTTTATTAGCTATATGTCTGTCTTTATGCCAGTACCATACTGTTTTAATTGCTGTACCTTTGTGACATATTTTTAAATCAGAAAGTGTGATGCCTCCAGCTTTGTTCTTCTTTCACAAGACTGCTTTGGGTATTTCAGGTCTTTTGTGTTTTCATATGAACTTAGGATTGTTTGTTCTATTTCTTTCTTTCTTTCTTCTTCTTCTTTATTTATTTATTTATTTTTGAGTTGGAGTCTCACTCTGTTGCCCAGACTGGAATGCAGTGGCCGCTCCCAGCCACCGCAGTCTCGACCTGCTGGGCTTCGGCGATCCTTCCGCCTCAGCCTTCCAAGTAGCTGGAATTACAGGCATGTGCTACCACGCCCAGCTGATTTTTTTATTTATTGTTGAGATGAGGTCTCACCAAGTTGCCCAGATGGGTCTCGAACTCGTGGGCTCAGGCAATCCACTCACCTCAGCCTCCCAAAGGCACGGGATTACAGGCTGAGCCACCGAGCCCAGCTGTTTGTTCTATTTCTATAAAAATTGTCATTGTGATTTTCATGGGATTGCATTGAATTATTAGATAGCATCAAGTAGTATAGATGCTTTAACAATATTAAGTTTTGCAATCCATGAATATAGGATGTCTTTCCATTTATTTGTTTCTCCTTCAATTTTTTTCACCATTGTTTTCTAGTTTTCAGTGTACAAGTCTTTCATCTCCTTGGTCCCATCTATTTCTAAATTTTTTTTCTTTTTAATGACATTATAAGTGGAATTATTTTATTAATTTACTTTTGGATGGTTTGTTATTAGTGTATAGGAATGCAACTGATTTTTTATTTGTTGATTTTGTAACCTGGAGTTTTGCTGAATTTATTAGTTCTAACAACTTTTTTGTGAGATTTTCAGGGCTTTCTAAATATAGGATCATGTCATCTACTCACAGGAATACTTTTTCTTCCTTTCCTATTTGGATTCTTTTTGTTTCTTTTTCTTGCTAAATTGCTCTGTTTAGGATTATTTCCAGTACTATGCTGAATAAAAGTGGTGAGAGTGGTTATTATTGTCTTGTTCCTGATTTTAGAGGGAAAATAATTTCAGTCATTCAACATTAAGTATGATATTAGCTGTGAGCTTGTCATAAGGCCTTTATTATGTTAAGGTACATTTTCCTCAATACCTAGTTTGTTGAGTGTTGTTATCATGAAGAAGTGTGGGGTTTTGTCAAATGCTTTTTCTGCCTCTATTGGGATGATCATGTAATTTTTATCCTTCATTCTATCCACATGGTGTTGTTCAAGTTCACTATTTTCTTACTTCTTTTCTGTCTGGGTGTTCTATCCGTTGTTGAAAGTGGGAATTGAAGTATTCTACTATTATCGTATTGCATCTATTTCTCCCTTCAGTTCTGTTAATATCTGCTTTATATATTTAGGTGCTTTGATTTAGGGTGCATATATATTTATATATATATGTAATTATTATATCTCCTTAATGAATGAACATTCTAATCATTATATAATGTCTATCTTTATCCCTTTTAATAATTTTTTTTACCTTAAATCTATTTTTTGGATATAATATAGCCATTCTGTTCTTTTTTGTTTTCTATTTGCATGGAATATCTTTTTCCATCCCTTTACTTTCAGTCTATATGCATCTTTAAATCTAAAGTGAGCCTCTTGTAGACAGCATATAGTTGGGTCTTGTTTTATTATCCATCCAGCCATTCTGTGTCTTTAGCTTTGAGGGTTAAATCCATTTATATTTTAAGTAATTATTGATAGACAAGAGCTTACTATTTTCATTTCGTTGATTAATTTCTTTCTGTTTTGTAGTTCTTTCATTCCTCTGTTGCTGCCTTCCCTTGTGTTTCATTTATTTTTTATGATAATATTCTTTGATCTTTTTCTTTTTTCTTTTGTGTACCTTCTGTATACTTTTTTATGGTTATCATGATGTTTACCCAAAACTTATAGTTATAGTCATGTGTTTTAAGTTGATAACAACTTAACCTCAACAGCATACAAAAACCCATGCTTCTACTTCTCTTCCCCTTCACATATGTTATTGATATCACAATTTGGATATTTTAATATTGTTAACCCATTAACAAATTTTTGTGGTTATAGGTATTTTTTGTCTTTTAACTTTTATACTAATATTTAAAGTGACTTACCCACCACTGTTACAGTAATACGTTATTCTGTAGTTTTATATATCTTCCTTTCTCAGTGAATTTTGCACTTTGTGTTGTTGTTTAGCATTCTTTTGTGTCAACTTGAAGAACTCCCTTTAGTCTTTTTTGTAAAGCATATCTAGTGGTGACATACATCCTTGATTTTTTTTTTTTTTTCTGGGAAAGTTTTCATCTCTCCATCATTTTTGAAAGATAGTTTGTTGGATATAGATTTCATATTGGTAGTTGCTTTTTTCAGCACTTTGAATATATTATCCCACTCCCTTCTGTTTACAAGATTTTTGCTGAGAAATCTTTAGATAGTCTTATAGTGGCTCTGTTGTACAGAACACATTGTTTTTATTTTGCTACTTTTAAATACTCTCTTTGTGCTTGACTTTTGACAATTTGATTAAAATATTTCTCATAAATTTCTTTGGGTTTATTCCATTTGAGAGTTATTTGGGCCTTATGAATATGTCTACTTATTTCCCCATATTTGGGAAGTTTTTAGCAATTATTTACTTAAATATGCTCTCTATCTCTTTCTTTATCTCATCTCCTTCTGGGGTTCCTATGATGCATATACTGATTTTTGTCTCATAAATTCTACAGAGTTTTTCACTTATTTTCTTTCTTTCTTTCTTTTTTCTTCTTTGACTGGATAATTTCAAATGACCTTTCTTCAGGTTCACTAATTATTTCTTCTACTTGGCAAGACTTTTATTGAAAGTTTCTATTGAATTTCTCTATTCAATTATTGTATTCTTCAGCCCTAGAATTTGGTTCTTTTATATGGTTTCTATCACTTTGTTGATAGTCTCATTTTATTCATGTATCATTTCATGGTTCTGTTTAGTTACCTATCTGTGTTCTCTTGTAGATCACGAGTTTCTTTAAGACAATTATTTTCAATTATTTCTCAGGAAATTCTCAGGTCTCTATTTCTTTAGGGTTGGTTACTGGAGTTTTCCTCCTTGGTTAGTCTCATGTTTCTATGTTTTTATTTTTCCTGTAGCTTTGTGTTGATGTCTGTGCATATGAAGCTTGCAATGCCAGAAGGCTGCTAAGAGCCCCTGCCCTTTTTCTTTGTTCTTAACTCACACAGGCATTCCAAATATGTCAGTTGCTTCATTGTTCTGAATTAGGTAAGACAGAAGTTGGTCTCTCAGGTAGTGCCTTGAAAAGCTGGGTTTGTCAGATTCATGCTTAACTCAATCTTTCCCCTGAGGGAGAAATTGTGGGTTGGATCTTTATGGGCACTGAGCTGTGCCAGCTTGGAGGAGGGACTGACATGGGTAAAGCAAAACTGTTTTTCTTACCCATTTCTTCTTGGTTTTATACTTGTCTGAGATGTTGCAACTTCTTAACTGGATTGTGGACTTCTCATAAAAGTATTTTGGCCCACATATCATTGCTTTATTGGAGTTTCTGTAGGGGGGGTGAGGGTTAGAATTTCTATTCTACCATCTTGTTGAAGTCACCCCTAGGATTTTATTCTCATTTGATCATCTCTTTCTTACAGGACCCATTAGTTCTTATACGACCAATACAATGCTATATCCTTTTGTTTACTCAGATAATCTTGAATTTCTTTAAATAATGTTTTAGATTTTTGTGTAGAGTTTTTGCATATTTAATTTATGCCTACATAGTTGATCCCCTTTAATTCTATTGTCAGTGGTATGCTTTTAAATTTTTAAAAACTTTTCTGCTAGCATATAGAAAAACAATTGATGTTTTTATTTATTGTAATAATCATCTTATTAGCAGTCAGGCAAGAGAAGGAGATCAAGGGTATCTAAATAGAAAAAGAGGCAATCAAGTTATCCCTCTTTGCAGATGACATGATGCTACACCTTGAAAACACAAGAGAATCTTTCTAAAACCTCCTTGCACTGATAAAGGACTTTGGCAAAATCTCAGGGTATAAAATAGATGTGCAAAAGACAGTTGCATTTCTATACACCAACAATAAGCAAACAGAAACCCAAATAAAAAGCACAATCCCATTCACAATAACCACAAAAAATCAAATACTTTGGCACCTTCCTAACCAGGAACATGAAAGACCTTTACAACGAAAACTACAAAACACTGCCCAAATAAATAGAAGATGACACAAACAAATGGAAAAATACTCCATGCTCATGGATTGGAAGAATCAAGATTTTTAAGATGTCCATCCTACCCAAGGCAATCTACAGATTTAATGCAATACCCATTAAATTACCAGCAGCCTTCTTCTCAGACCTGGAAACGACAATACAGGAATTCATATGGAAACATAAATGACCACGAATCACCAAAACAATCCTCAGCAAAAAATAAACAAACAAGAAATAACAAAGCAGGAGGTATCACACTCCCAGACTTTAAACTTTATTAAAAAGCTAAAATAATCAAAACAACCTGGTATTGGTACAAGAACAGGCATACAGACCAATGGAACAAGATAGAGATTCCTGAAGTGTTGGGAGCCAGCCTTGGAGGCCCGCCTGATTGACAAAGTCCAGGTGCGCTGAGGACCCCCAGCCGCAAAGTGAGCCCAGGCAGCTGAGGCCCTTCTGTTTTCTGTCTTTGCTGTTGGTACAGCTGAAGAAATTCTGTGCAGTTGTGGAAGAAGAAAATGGCATGTTTATGCGAAGTACTCACAGCTAACCTGAGAATGTCATGGTTCATTTTTCCATTTCCTACTATGCCGCTTAGCCTTTTCTAACATGTGCAAGGGTTAAACTCTGAAGCACATCAAGAATGCTTTCTTTCACTTGGTTATAAGTTACTAGATATTGCTTGAGGAAAAACTGATATAAGTATATTCACTCCTTATTTGATTTAGGATTATGCAGTTTAGTGTTTAGACATAAGGTTTTTTAGAAGCACAAGTTTATAGTAAGTTCATTATGAATTCATTATAAGTTCTAACACTTATCTAGGAGTTATGTAGGTGTTTTATAACACTGTTTTCACAGACTTAGGATAAAGATTAATCGTTAAGGTTTTTACTTAATTCTATAGTTAAAATTTTAAGTAAATGTTTATAGAGTGGGTTTTCACTGACTTCATAATATAGTAATTAGATACTTTCATGATAATTAACTAAATACAGAAAACAACCTTGGGGGCCTGGGAAACATCACTAAAAGCTTCTTTTGAGTTTTCTTTAGAAATAAACACTGCAGCATAAAGAGAAAAATAATGAAGACACCTGGACAAGAAGGCGATTACAAAGCTCTGAAGGTCATAGAAGCCCCAGATGGGAAAACTACTGCTACATGAAGAACTTTGCACTTGGAAACTTTCTGGTGACATTTCAAGGACTATAATTCGGGACTTTGGACTAAAACTATCATTTTTGGCTTTATGAATAAGACTCATTGTCTGAATGTTTAGAGGGTTCTTGGCTTGTTTGTTGCTGAGACCACTACATGGTGGTAACTTTTAGAGGATATGTACATGAAGGAATTTTCTTTGTCTTGCCCCTTTACAAATAGTATAAAAGCTTTCCCATAGCTAACATTAAACGTCATCTGTTCAGGAAGCAGGTGTCCGAGTATAATATTTTCGTCTTTTGCCCATCCATCTCTCCTTCAGGAAAGCCCACAACCCTTGTGGGGCTGGACCCCCACACTGAAGCAAAGCCTCAATTTCACAACCAAACTCATCTTCCACAAAGCCTCCATCACCAACCACTGGAGAGAGGAGAACCTAATCAGTAAATGGTGCTGGGAAAACTGGCTGAAAACATTGCAGAGGATTGAAACAGGACGCCTACTTATCACCATGCACAAAAATTAACTCTAAATGGATCAAAGACCTAAATGTAAAACCTCAAACTATAAGAACCTTAGAAAATGCAGGAGACACCTTATGGAAATTGGAACTGGCAACCAATTCCTGATCAAAACCCCAAGTGCCCATGCTATAAGAGATAAGATAGACAAATGGGACCTTATCAAACAGACGAGCTTCTGCAAAGTCAAAGAAACCATCAAGAGCACAGGGAGACAGCCCACAGACTGGGAAAAAATATTTGCCAACTGTATGTCTGACAAAGGCCTAACATCTAGGATCTACAAGGAACTCAAACATGCTGAAAAGAAAAAAACAAGCAGCCCCATTACAAAGTGGGCAAAAGATATGAATAGACAGTTCCCAAAAGAAGACATATGAGCAGCCAACAGATACATGAAAAAATGCTCAGCCTCACTAGTCATCAAAGAAATGGAAATTAAAACCACGTTGAGATACCACCTAACTCCAGTCAGGATGGCCATCATCAATAACTCAAATAACAACATATGTTGGAGAGGATGTGACAAACAGGGAGCACTTCTACACTGTTGGTGGGAGTGTAAACTAGTACAGCCTCTGTGGAAAACAGTTCAGCAATTCATAAAAGATCTAAAAATTAACCTTCCATATGACCCTGCAATCCTCCTACTGGGAATATATCCAGAGGAACTCAAATCACTCTATGAAAAAGATACCTGCACAGGTATGTTTATTGCAGCATTGTTCACAATAGCAAGAACATGGAACCAACTGTGCTGCCCATCAAAAGAGGACTGAATAAAAAAAAATGTGGTACATATACATGCTGGAATATTATGCAGCCATAAAGAAGAACAAAATCATAAACTTCACAGCAACCTGGATGAACTTAGAGTCTATAATAATAAGTGATCTATCACGGAAACAAAGAACTGAGTGTCACATGTTCTGACTCTTAAGCAGACCTTGAACAATTCTTGTAATACTACAAGAAAAGGATTGGCTGTAGTGGGAAACTTCTGGGGGGTGGGTGGGTGGAGGGTGACATTGGCAGTAGTGGGACTTTGCCTGGGGAAGGGGGGGCACACATCATCAACAAGGGTACCTGCATAATTAACATTTGTATACCTAATCCTGCATTGCAACCCACATCTTTAAAATAAAAAATTAAAAGTTAAAAAATAAATAATTATCTTATTAATCTAAATATTTATAGATTAACTTGAATTTTCTATGTACACAATCATATTTATGAACAGTGACATTTTTATTTCTTATTTTCAATTCTTACATATTTTATTACCATTTTTTTCTTTATTTAGGTAGTTAGGACTGCCAATACAATGTTGAATAGGAGTTCTGATAGCATGCATCTTGTCTCACTTTCAACTTTAGAGGGAATGCTTTCAAGTTTTACTATTAAGTATAATGTGTGCTATAGTTTTTGTGGTTACCTTTTATTTGATTAAGGCACTTCTCTTCCATTTCTAATTTGGCAAGGTATTTTTTGAAATTATAAATGAATGCTAAATTTTCTGAAATTCTTGCTCTTCGTCTATTGAGATCATTATTATTCTGTTAATGTAGCATATATACTGATTTAATTACAAATGTTAAGCCAACCTTGCATTCCAGGAATAAACACTATTTCATAAGGATGTACTATACTTTTTACATATTGTTGAATTTGGGGAACTAATATTTTTCTTAGGAGCTAAACATTTTGCTTCTACATTCATTTGTGATATTAACCTGTAATTTACTTTTTGTAATGCCGTTGTCAGATTTTTAATCAACATTGTACTAGCGTGAATAAACAAATTGGGATGTGTTTCTTATTTTTCTATTCTTTGAGAAAGTTTCAGTAATTTTTGATGTTTTTTTCTCCTTACATGTTTTATAAAATTGATCTGACCTGAAATTTTCTTTGTGGGAAAATTTTATTTATATGTTAAATTTCTTTTATAATTATAGGGCAATTAAGCTTTTCTATTTATTTTTATGACAGTGAAATTAGTTCTAAATCTCTTTTATAATTATAGGACAATTAAGCTTTTCTATTTATTTTTATGACAGTGAGATTGATTCTATATTTTAAAAAACGTGTTCACTTTATCTAAAATTTCTGTTTTATTGGCATAATTATGATCACTTAATATCTTCAGGATCTATAGTGATGTCCCCTTTATTCTTATTGGTTATTTATGCCATCTCTTTTTCTTTATTATTTCCAAGATTTTATCAATTTTATTAGTCCTTTAAAAATAAAACTTTTTGTTTTTCTTGATCCTTTCTAGTATATGTTTCCCTTCTACTTAAGTAATTCATTATATGTATGATTTTCTTTCTTTCCCTTTTTTTTGAGAGACTTGATTTGCTTTTTTTCTCTAATTTTTTGAGAGGAAAACAAAGACCATTGCTTTTAAGGCTTTCTTCATTTCCTTTTTTTTTTGAGTTGGAGTCTCACTCTGTTGCTCAGACTGGAGTGCAGTGGCACACTCACGGCCACCTGAGCATTGACCTGCTGGGCTCCGTCAATCCTTCCACCTTGGTTTTCAAAGTAGCTGGAACTACAGGTGCATGCTACCATGCCCGGACAGTGTTTGATTTATTGTAGAGACAAGGTCTCATTAAGTTGCCTGGGCTGGTCTCGAGCCTGCAAGCTCAGGCAATCCACTTGCCTCACCCTGCCAAGGTGCTGGGATTACAGGCTGAGCCACCAGCCTTTATTTTCTAATAATGCATTTAAGGTTGTACATTTTCTCCTAAGCATCAATTTAACTAAGTTATATATTTTATTCTTTTAATTCCATATATTGTTAACTTTGCATGGTTATTTCTTCTTTCATCCTTGAGTTAATTTTGAAACTTATTGTTTAAATTTCAAACATATAGATTTTCAGCTGTTTTGTTAACTTTGACCTTAATTTAATTATAAATTGATTTATGACCAGTATATGCTCAACTTTTATAAATATTTCATAAGTACCTGAAAAGTATATGTGTTATGCAGTAGTTGGATGCAGTTTTCTATATATGTCAATTAGGTCAAGATTTTTAATTGACCTGTTTACATTTTCCACATACTGATTTTCTGTATACTTGTGCAGCAGTCATGGTGGTGTGCCACCTTGCTCTCCTTTCAAGAAAATGCTTGCCACAATAACTGCACGTAGATGAAGGCCTCCAGCTGCAGAAATTTTGAGATCTAACAGTGTTTGCTAGAAGGCCATATTCTCCCTGGGCAGTTTCCAACAAAAACTGAGCACTATGAGAATAGTAAGTTTTCATTTCTCTGAGATAAATTCCAAAGAACACAATTTCTGGGCTATGTATTACTTGCATGTTTAAACTGTTTTCCATAGAAAATGTACCATTTTGCACAATGTATCCATGATCCAATTTCTCTGCATCCTTGCCAGCATTGGTGTTATGATATTTTTTATTTTAGCCATTCTGATAAGTTGGTAGAGATATCTCATTGTACTTTTGATTGGGGAATGACTAATGATACAGTTTCTCTTTTCATGTATTTATTTGCCATCTATATATTCCTTTCAGTAAAATGTCTATGTCTTTTGTCCCTTTTCTAACTTGAATTTTTAGCTTTTTAATATATTGTAGATACATATTTTATCTCAGTCTGTGCTTGTCATTTCATGCTTATAGTAGGGTCTTTTGGAGAGCAAAAGATTTTTTAAAATTTTGGTGAGATCCAATTTGTCAGTTTTGTTTTTATGAATTGTGCTTTTGATGTTTAGCCTAAGACTTTTTGTATATTTATACATACCACAAATTGTTTTCTGTTTTTTTTAAAAAGTTTTATGCTTTTGTGTTTTATATTTAAGTATGTGATCCATTTTGAGTTAATTTTGTTTAAGTTATGAAGCAGCTTGCATTAAAATTCTTTTTTGTGTATATGGATATTTAATTTATTCAGCACCATTTGTTGAAAAGACTGTCTGTCCTCCACTGAATTACTTTTTCACATTTGTGAAAAGTCAGCTGGGCATAGTTAAGTGGGTCTACTTCTGGATTCTTTATTCTGTTCCATTGAGCTGTGTGTCTTTGCCAGTTTGGGGAAGTTTTTCAGCATTATTTCTTTAAATACTTTTGCAATGCTGTTTTTCTTCTTTCTTCTTGAATTCTGATGATGCAAATATAAGATCTTTTGTTAATGCCCTACATGTTCCTGAGGGTCTGTTTATTATTGGTATTATCTTCAATCTATTTTTTCTGCTGCTCTGATTGGATGAATTCTATTAATCTGTTCTTAGGTTCATTGATTTTATCCATTATCTCTCTAAGTTGAGTCCATCTTTCTGTCATTTCACTCTAAATTGAGATCATCCTGTGAGTTTTTAAAAATTTATGTTATTGTATTTTTCCATTCTATGTTTTCTTTTTATTGTAAAGATACACACACACACACACACACACACACTTATACCACTTGTAAGTGTGCAATTTAGTGTCGTTAAATTTATTCACATGCTATGTACCCATAACCGCTATCTATACCCAAAACTCTCTCATCATTCCCAACACAAACTTTATACCCATTAAACAATAACTCTCTCTCCTCTCTCCACACAGTCCCTGGTAACTTCTATTCTATCTTCTATCTCTATGAATTTGCCTATTCTAGTACTTAATCTAAGTGGAAACATACAATATTCGTCCTTCAGTGTCTGGCTTATTTCATAAGAATAATGTTTTCAAGGTCTATCCATATTGTGGAATATATCAAAATTGTATTCCTTTTCATGGCTGAATAGTAATCCTCTGTGTATATAAACAACATTTATACATTCATCTGTTAATGGACACCAGAGTTGTTACCATTTTTGTCTATTATAAATGATATTTGTACAAACATTTGTGTTCATGTTTTTGGTTGATATTTATGTTTTTTAGTCTCTTGAGTAAATATCTTGGAGTGGAATTGCTGGGTCATTTGATAACTTTATGTGTAAGCTTTTGAGTAACTTCAAGAATGTTTTCCACCATGACTGCACCATTTCAAATTCCCATTGAGGGTTTCAATTTTTCCACATTCTCACCAATTTTTGCTGTTTTCTATCACAATTATTATTGCCATCCCAGTGGGTATAAAGCGCAATCTCACTGTGGTTTTTATTTGCAGTCCCCTAGTGATTAATAATGTTGAGCCTCTTTTCACATACTAGCCAATTGTATATGTCCTTTGGAGAAATGTCTATTCAAGTCTTTTGCTCTCAAACTTTAATTGGGTTGTTTCTTTGTTGTTGAGTTGAAATTCTTTGTATATTCTGAACACTAGACCCTTAACAGATATATGATTTGCAACTTATTTCTCAATTCTATGGGTTGTTTCTACCCTCTTTTGATAGTGTGATAGTGTCTTTTGATGCACTAAAGTGTTTTAATTTTGATGAGGTCCAATGGATTTTTTTTTTTTCTTTTGTTACTTGTGCTTTTGGTGCCATAGTCAAGAAACTATTGCCTAATCCAACATCATGAAGATTTACCTGTAAGTTTTCTTCTAATATTTGTATAGTTTTAGCTCTTAAATTTGTCTTTGATCTATTATGAGTTAATTTTTGTGTATGACCTTAGGCAAAGATTCAACTTCATTCTTTTTCATGTACATATCCAGTTTTCCCAGTACCATTTGTTGAAAAAACTGTTCTTTGCTCCATTGAATCGTCTTGACACCCTAGTTAAAAACCAGTTACACCTAGAAACTTGGGTTTATTTCTGTACTTTCAGTTTCATTTCACTGAGTTATAGATTCTATTGTCTATCCTTATGCCAGTACCACACTGTTTTGATTACTGTAATGTTGTTGTGGTGAGTTTTGAAATTGGGAAGTGTGAGTCCTCCAAGTTTTTTCTTTTTTCTTTCTAAACTGATTTGAGTATGCAGACTCCCTTGTAATCCCATATGAATTTTAGGATGGCATTTCCACTTCTGTAGAAAAGGACATTGGGACTTTATATATAATAGGAAAAACCAACTGTTTTTTAAATCTACTCTCATGCTTAACACAGAACACGTCTGGTCACCAAGTTATGTTTGAGAATTTCTCCCCACTAACAATCTATTCTTCTGTGGACATCAACTGGGTGTCCTATAATTTGTTTCAATTCTGATACCATCTATCTGGAGATAGTGTCAGATCCCACAGGTTGAGGTTAATACTACAAGACTACTCCTACTTCAGATGCTAGCTGTAAATAGTAGGTTGTCACCTATACTTCTGACAACCAGCTATAAATCATGGTTCCTGTTTCCCCCCTTCTCAGGTTGGATTAATTTGTTAAGATGTCTCGCAGAATTCAGAGATGCTCGTAGCAGTCTCTGATGATCATTTTTATTTCTGTGGTATCAGTTGTAACATCACTTTTATTCTTTCTTACTGTGCTAATTGAATCTTCTCTCTTTTTTTCTTGGCTAATTTAGCTAGCAGCCTACCAATTTTGTTTATTTTTTTAAAAAAACAAACTTTTTATTTCTTTGACCTTGTGTATTTTTGTCTCAATTAAACTTATTTCTGATCTGATATTTATTATTTCTTTTATTCTGCTAGTCTTGAGTTTGATGTGTTCTTGTTTTTCTATTTCTTTGAGGTGTAACATTAATTTGTTAATTTGAAATCTTTCTATCTTTTGATGTAGGCATTTAACACTATAAAATTTCCTCTTTTATTGCTATATAGTCTTCTGTTTATTGAATTTTTCCACCCAACCATTCAACACTATGGTTTTCTTTCTTTTTTTTTTCTCTTTTAATTTTTATTTTAAAATTTTGGGGTACAATTCAGGGTTAGGTATACAAATATTCAGTGTGCAGGTACCCCTGTTGATGAGGTGTGCCACCCCTTCCCCAGGCAGATATCTACTACTGTCAATCCCACCTCCCTGCCCTATCCCCACCCCCCGCAGTTTCCTGCTACTGTCGACACTTTTCTTATAGTATTATGATAGTTGTTCAAGGTCCACTTATGAGTGAGAACATGTGATACTCAGCTCTTTGTTTCTGTGAGAGATCACTCAGTATTATAGACTCTAATTCCATCCAGGTTGCTGCGAAGTTCATGATTTTGTTCTTTTTTATGGTTGCATAATATTCCATTGTGTATATGTACCACATTTTTTAAATCCAGTCCTATTTTGATGGGCAGCATGGTTGGTTCCATGTTCTTGCTATTGTGAACAATGCTGTGATAAACATACGTGTGCAGGTATCTTTTTTATAGAGTGATTTGAGTTCTTCCGGGTATATTCCCAGTAGGAGGATTGCAGGGTCGTATTGAAGGTCGATTTTTAGAACTTTTAGGAATTGCCACACTGTTTTTCAGAGTCTGTACTAGTTTACAATTCCACCAACAGTGTGGTAGTGTTTCCTTTTTGCCACATCCTTTTCCAGCATCTATTATTTTTTGAGTTACTGATGATGGCCATTCTGAATGGAGTTAGGTGGTATCTCAGTGTAGTTTTAATTTGCATTTCTTTGATGACTAGTGAGGCTGAACATTTTTTCATGTATCTGTTGGCTGCTCATATGTCTTCTTTTGGGAACTGTCTATTCATATCTTTTGCCCACTTTGTAATGGGGCTGCTTTTTTTTCTTTTCGGCATGTTTGAGTTCCTTGTAGATCCTAGATGTTAGGCCATTGTCAGACATACAGTTGGCAAATATTTTTTCCCAGTCTGTGGGCTGTCTCCCTGTGCTCTTGATGGTTTCTTTGGCTTTGCAGAAGCTTGTCTGTTTGATAAGGTTCCATTTGTCTATCTTATCTCTTATAGCATGGGCACTTGGGGCTTTGATCAGGAATTGGTTGCCAGTTCCAATTTCCATAAGAGTGTCTCTTGAATTTTCTAAGGTTCTTATAGTTTGAGGTTTCACGTTTAGGTCTCTGATCCATTTAGGGTTGACTTTTGTGTATGAGGATATGTAGGGGTCTTGTTTCAATCTTCTGCATGTGGTCAGCCAGTTTTCCCAGCACCATTTACTGAATAGGTTCTCATCTCCCCAGTGGTTGTTTGTGGAGGCTTTGTTGAAGATGAGTTGGTTGGGAAATTGAGATTTTGCTTCTGGAATCTCAATTCTAGTTCATTGGTCTATATGCCTGTTCTTATACCAATACCAGACTGTTTTGATTATTGTAGCTTTATAATAAAGTTTAAAGTCTGGGAGTGTGATACCTCCTGCTTTGTTGTTGTTTCTTTTGTTTTGTTTTGTTTTTTGCTGAGGATTGTTTTGGCTATTCTTGTCGTTTATATTTCCATATGAATTCCTGTATTGTTTTTTCTAGGTCTGAGAAGAATGTTGCTGGTAATTTGATGGGTATTTCGTTAAGCCTGTAGATTGCCTTAGGTAGAATGGACTTCTTAACAATGTTGATTCTTCCAGTCCATGAGCATGGAATATTTTTCCACTTGTTTGTGTCATCTTTGATTTCTTTGAGCAGTGTTTTGTAGTTTTCGTTGTAAAGGTCTTTCATGTCTCTGTTAGGAAGATGTCAAGGTATTTGGTTTTGTTTCTGGCAATTGTGAATGGGATTGTGCTTTTTACTTGGGTTTATGTTTGTTTATTATTGGTGTATAGAAATGTGATTGGCTTTTGCACATTGATTTTATACCCTGAGACTTTGCCAAAGTTCTTTATTATTGTAAGGAGGTTTTTGGCAGATTCTCTTGGGTTTTCAAGGTATAGAATCATGCCATCTGCAAAGAGGGATGACTTGATTTCCTCTTTGGATACCCCTGATCACCTTCTCTTCTCTGATTGCTCTAGCTACAACTTCCAAAACTATGTTGAACAACAGGAGGGGTGAGAGTGGGCATCCTTGTCTTATTTCAGTTTTCAGGGGAAATGGCTTCAATTTCTGTCTGTTTAGCAGTATACTGGCTGTGGGTTTCTCATAGATGGCTCTTACTATTTTGAGGTATGTTCCACCTATGCCTAGATGTTCTAGGGTTTTTATCAAGAAGGGGTGCTGGATTTTATCAAAAGATTTTGCTGCATTTAATGATATAATCATGTGGTTTTTGTTTTTTATGTCTGTTGATGTATTTAATTACGTTTGTGGTTATGAATGTTGAACCAGCCTTGCATCCCAGTGCTGTCATTGGGGTGTTGAAGTCCCCCACTATTATTCTATTGCTGTCTATTTTCTTAAGTCTATTAATATTTGCTTTATGAATCTGGGTACCTTGGCATTAGATGCACATATATTTAGAACTGTTATATCTTCTAACCGAATTGATTCCATCTCCATTTTATCTGTTGACTTGAACACAGTTGTCATCTCCCTTGAAGTGACAGATTGAGTTCATTAAGCAGGTGGAATATGTGACACAAGTAAGCAAGTTTTGCAACCCATTTGTGTCACTGAAATGTGCTGCCAGCGGTGACTGTTTTTCTAAACTAAGTCTCTGGAGCGGCTCTTGTAGCTCAATAACTCTGACCAGTGATCTACCTTTAGAAAGCTATCTCACTTCTGTGTATAAGAGGACATGTGTGCTCTGCAGCCATCTCCTCAGAGCTGTGTATACAGACATGAGTTAAGGGCATACGCTTCAATGTGGTTGATAATTTTAATCACATCCTGCAAGATGTTGTTAAGTTCAAGTGACATTTTATGGCTAGCCAGCATTTCTCTATGGATGGCACAGTGCATAGACTCATACTCAGAATAGTGAAACCAAAAAGCCATCCAGTCATGGCAGCTGCTCTGTCTGTGCACATACCAATACAAAATGACCAATTCAATTTTCCTGATATGTAATCATTCAAAGACTTGAATCGTTCTGCAACTGTGGTATTGGTTGGCAACATGCACATCCTTCTGAAAAATATATCACATAAAAGCAAGCATTGTTGCCTTGTTGTCAACATCAGTAGACTCATCAACCTGGATTGTGTACCACGGTGACTCATTAGTCCTCTCTAGCAATTGGGCCTCAATATCCTCTGCTATTTCATCAAATCTAGTTATTTTGTCTAGTTATGGTGCTAGCTGAAAGAGGAAACGTGCCACCTTTTGAACTGCAGTCTCTCCTAAAAGTTTACTACAAATGTCCTTAGCAGTAGGAAGGATTAACTCTTCACCAATAGTAAAGGGCTTCTTAGTTTTATGCAGCTAGCCAGTAAAAATCATGCTCTCATTGCAGACACATTTGATGAAGTGATGGCCTTCAAGAATTGATTTTGTTCTTTGTGTTCACATTTTTTTATTTTGAAAAACTCTAAAGGCTTGTCTTTTAATGGAGGGTGCTTGGTCTATGTGGCAAAGCAGTTTTGAAGGTTCCATGGCTTCATTGGATAGCTGGTCATCACATATTATACAAAGTGGGCTTGGAGAATGGAATTCACTTTTTGCAATGTACCCGTAATTTAAGTAGGACTCTTGGTACCTTCTTTTAAATGCAGTTTTCTTTTTGTTGGCAGTCTTAGAGTCTTCTGTTGTCTCATCATTGGGTCTTCCCCCTTTTCAAAGAAGTTCTCCAGTGACTTTTATTTTTACTCATTTTGGCTAGGGTTTGTTTGTGGGCTTACCAAAACTGACTGAGAAAAGTGCACAGTATGGGAAGGAGGCATGGACAGAAGTGTAAATAAAATAATGGATGGGCCGTACATGGGCTAAAATAAGTGTTGGATTGTGACTTAAAGCCTGCCACCAGATGCAGCTGTACAATTGAAGTATATCAATTCACTTGTCACTCACTGATAGGGTTTGATATGAGTCTGCAAGCAATTGATTTATTATGGTCTGTGTAGTCAAACCTCACTGCTAATGCCAATCTGTATTTGCAGCTGCTACCTTAGGTCTACCTCAAGACCGTCAGGCATTAGATTCTCATAAGAAGCACACAATTTGCATGCACAGTTCACAGTAGAATTTGCACTTCTATGAGAATCTAATGTTGCTGTTGATCTGGCAGGAAGCAGAGCTCGGGCAATAATGAGAGTGATGGGGTGGCTTTAAATACAGATGAAGCTTTACTCACTTGCCTGCCACTCACCTCCTGCTGTGCAGCCTGGTTTCTAACAGGCCATGGACTGTTATGGGTCCATTTCTAGAGGCAGCAGATTGTTGGATCATGCTTTTTTATCCAGTTTGCCACTCTATGTCTTTTCGATGGTGCATTTAGTCCATTTACATTCAAGCTGAAATGTGAGAGTTTATCTCTGTCATAGGGCTCTTAGAAGGCTGCTTTTTAAAAATTTTCTTTATTATAAAGATGTGGGGTACAATTCAGGGTTAGGTATACAAACATTGATTATGCAGGTACCCTTGTTGATGAGGTATGCCCTTCCCTCCCCTAGCAGTTTCCCTCAACTGCCAATCCCAACCCCCCTTCCCTGACAGTTTCTCATTACTGCAAAATGCTTTCTTATAGTATTATAATTGTTCAAGGTCCGCTTATGAGTGAGAACACATGGTACTCTGTTCTTTGTTTCTGTGATAGATCACTGAGTATGATCGACTCCAAATCTGTCCAAGTTGCTGCGAAGTCCATGTATTTGTCCTTCTTTATGGCTGCATAATATTTCATTGTGTATATGTACCACATTTTCTTTATCTAGTCCAGCTTCGATGGACAACATGGTTGGTGCTTTGTTTTCATTTATCTTTTGCATTTATTTATATATATGTGTGTGTTTTCATTTTTGTGGGTGTTCTGTAATGCTCTGTTAACTCTGTGTTTGCCTATACTCTTGTGATGTGCATGGTTGTTTTTTTTCTTTCTGTGCTCAACACCTTCTTAAACATCTCCTGAAGGGCTGGTCTGGATACAGCATATTCTCTTAGGGATTGGATGTTTGGGAAGGATTTTAATTCTCCATCACTGATGAAACTTAGCTTGGCTGGGTAGGAAATTATTGGTTGAAATTTCTTATCTTTAAGAACACTAAAACTTGGACTCAAATCCTTTCTGGCTTGTAGTACTTCTGCAGGTAAGTCTGGAGCAATTCTGATTGGTCTTTCCTAGTTGGTAAGTCTGGTATTTCTCTCTCACTGTCTATAGCAATTTTTCTTTCCTACCTATTTTGTATAGGCAGATTACTATGTGTCTCGGGGTTGGTCTCCTCATGTGATGCCTTGTGGCAGTTATATGAATCTCTTGCATTTGAATGATCATGTCTTTGGCAAGATGAGAAAAATTTTCTTGGTTTCCTCATGGAATGCTTGTTCCAAGGTATTCTATGTTTCCCTTTCTGCTTCAGGGATACCAATCAGGAATAGGTTTGGCTTCTTGATATAATCACACATCTCTTGGAGACTTTGTGCCTTCTTTTTGGGTTTTTTTCCTTATGTTTTTAACAGATTGGGTTAATTCCATATTCTGGTCTTCAAGCTCTGAGGTTCTATCCTCTGCTTGATTAATTCTACTCCCTATACTTGTTAGTTGGTTATTTATTTTTAGGATGGAGTTTTTTATTTTCATTATTTCAGAATAGGCTTTTTTGAAATTGGCCAACTTCTTTACAATTTGAGTTTTGATTCTTTTTTCTCTTGATTCTTGTTCATTTTGCCATCCAATCTTTGACTTCTGTAGTTGTTATCTGAGGCAAGTCCTTCTGAGAGCTTTCCATTGTTTGTGTTCTTATGGTTGTGCTTTGGGGCGCTGTCTCTTTAGGACTCTGGGGTTACCTGTGCTTTTTCATTGATTTTTTCATCATTTGTGACAGGTCTCTTTTTCTTCTCTATAATTCCTTCACCCTGTGAGGGAGGGAGCATTCACTTCTGTTGCTTGCTTCACCCTGTGGTTGGATACCATAATTGCAGATTCTCTCTCTACCTCTGCTAAAATAGTCAAACAAGTTTTCAGTCCAATTCTATCCAAACCTGGAACAGGGTGGGAGGTGGAGTGTCCATTATCCCATGCCTGCCTTGCTTTCTGGTCTCTGTGTGTACAGAGTCCCCGGCTAGGTGAAGGGCATATCAGTCGCTGGATTTCTACTCTCTGCCCTGCTCAGCACAAGCACTGGTATGCTTTTCCACTAGCTTTAGGCGGTGGGTATGCCAGTCAAATTCAGTCTGTATGTAGCTCTCTTTTTGTGTGGGAAGAGGCCATCAAGGTAATAGCAGCTGGCAGGTGGGTAGAGTCCCTGTTTCACTTGGGCTCATTTCCCCCTGTTGTATCCCCACCAAAGCTCTTCCCACTTGGGACCTGTGGCTCATGTACAGGTGGGAAGTGGTTGAACTGATTCCAAAAGTCTTAGGATCATTCACCTCTTTCTTTCCCCACTCTGTCAGAGCATGGAGTCCCACTCTTACCGTTGCTTTCTGATTTCTGTGTGTACAAAGAGTTGCCCTGCTTGACACAAGATGCATTTGTCTGCCTCTCCTCTAGCTATCAGCAGTGGACATGCCAACCAGATTCACGCTGCATGGGACTCTCTTCCTGCTCAGGAAGAGACTGCCAAGGCAGCAAAGGCCAGCGGGTGGGTCTGTTCCTCATTTCACTTGGGGTCTCATTGCCCTCTGCTGTATCCTAACCAAGGCTCCTCTCACGTGGGACCAGATTGGGTGCGGGTGGGAGGAAGTGGACTGACTCAAATGTCTTTGAATCACTCACTTCTATCCTTCCCCGAGCATAGCCTCTGAGTTTGTCAGAATCTAAAACAGGGCGGGGGTGGGGGTGGGGGGTGGGGATCCTGAAATCCTGCATCTGCCATTGTATTTTGGTCTCTGTGCACTCACAGAGACC